>NW_021318648.1:291788-334599 GCF_001605985.2 Dendrobium catenatum
AGAGAGAGAGAGAGAGAGAGAGAGAGAGGGGTTTAAGCATGAGGAGGGCAATTTGAAATTAATTTATATTAGGAAGGATGGTATTTAAAGAACATGAGAGACTAGGGTTAGGGCATTCTTGATTTGGAGTTGTTCTCTTGGAGTCTTCTTAGTGTCTTGGGCTCTAGATCCAAAATCTAGAGATTGGGAGAGACGATCCTCCTCTCGAATTGAGGATCAATTGTATCTTGCTTGAAGTTTGTTTTGCTTTGTTTCTATATTTGCAATCTATCATTTTTAAATAGATTTCCTCCATATTTTCTTGTTTTTCTTGCTGTTTTGGCCAATTATTGCTAGCGTTGCTTGCGAACTCAAGTATTTCCTCTTGGATTACTTGCGAACTCAAGTATTTCTTATCACATACCATGGCAATGTGATGTAGACAAAGGGGGGTCAACTCATGTCCAAAATAAATCAATTTTGGCTTCCCTCAAGTTTACAAGCTCAATCAATTAAGCTGAAATTTTAGCTCATTTATGAGCTGGTCTTTAGTTCACTTATTGAACAAAGGGTTAGCTCATTATTAGCTATGATTTTAGCTCATAGTTATCTTATATTAAATGTTCTTTTTATGCTTTTTATGTTAGTAATCATGTTTGTCTCTTGGAATTCCAAACCAGCCTTTGGAATTCCAAGATTTACTTTTCCCATGAGGTGGCTCCTTGGCTTCCTCCATGGCCTTTAGTATTTTGTGCATTTGCCCCCTTGGATTCCGACCGGCTGCTGGTTTTCCCGTGACCGTGCCCCTTGGTCCCGGGCGGTCTCCTTAGTTCCCGTGGACCTCTTCGGTTCCTTGGCTTGGGATGTTTTTTTAGGTGTTTTAATTCTATGTGATGTTTAGAATTCCTATGGGAATTTATTAGGTGTCTCTTAGTATTCCTCTTTCATACCTATAAATATGGGAGGATTTGTAATGTTTAAAAAAAGGAATGATATATTATTTTTGAAAAAGCTATAACCTGCGGGTTTGCTTCGGAAATCCTGCGGGCTCTTTCCACCTTTCTTTCTCATCCCCTCCGGAAATCCTGCGAGTTCTTTCCAACCTTTCTTCTCGGGCTTCTAACCTCTTTCGTCTCTCCGCAAGTGTCACTCCACCTGTATCCTTCTTCTCTAAGTGAAGCAATTTTAGGGTGTCTTTTAATTGCGAGTCGAGTTTGTTAAATCGTCGTTTGTAGTCTTTTAATTTCTTCTTTTTACATTTTATTTGAAATGTAAGAGTTTGTTCTTCATTTTCTCGTCTTTAGTCATTTTCGTTCTCTTTATCAGTCTCTTTACTTGTGGGCGAAGGGTATAAGCACCCCTATATTTTTTTGCCCGCATCATTTGGTATCAGAGCAAGTTAGGAAGTCCTAAGTTTATGATTTGTCAAGTTGTAGTTTGTCAAATTTTATTTTACAAGTCAAGTCGTTTTGTTGTGAGTCTTGTTGAGTCTCTAAAAGAATTGTGAGTCTAAGTTTAGGTTGAGTCTTTTGAATCTTTCTTTGAGTCTTTTTTTTAGTCTTGTTTGAGCATCAAAAAAATGAAAAGAGATAAAAAGACAGAAGAAAGCAAACCTGAAGAAATTAAAGATCCTATGGATAGGTGGATTCCATCAAAGTCAGCAAATTCTCTGAAGTATGAACTATACAAACTTCAATCATGGATGCACATACATACAGAAAGGTACTTCAAGAAAAAGAAGCGTTTACAAGATAAATTTCTAAAAGAACGAGATGAGATCGTGCAGAAATATGAAGACCTGATTAATGAATTGGATGCTCCGTCTTCTCCTCTTCGGAAGACAACCAGAACTGACTCATCGGGAGCTGAGTCCTCAAGAAGGGGAAAATCTGATGTAGACAAAGGGAGGGTCAACTCATGTCCAAAATAAATCAATTTTGGCTTCCCTCGAGTTTACAAGCTCAATCAATTGAGCTGAAATTTTAGCTCATTTATGAGATGGTCTTTAGTTCACTTATTGAACAAAGGGTTAGCTCATTATTAGCTATGATTTTAGCTCATAGTTATCTTATATTAAATGTTCTTTTTATGCTTTTTATGTTAGTAATCATGTTTGTCTCTTGGAATTCCAAACCGGCCTTTGGAATTCCAAGATTTACTTTTCCCATGAGGTGGCTCCTTGGCTTCCACCATGGCCTTTAGTATTTTGTGCATTTGCCCCCTTGGATTCCGGCCGGCTGCTAGTTTTCCCGTGCCTGGGCTCTTTCTCGTAACCATGCCCCTTGGTTCCCGTGGATGCCTCTTCGGTTCCTTGGCTTGGGATGTTTTTTAGGTGTTTTAATGCTATGTGATGTTTAAAATTCCTATGGGAATTTAGTAGGTGTCTCTTGGTATTCCTCTTTCATACCTATAAATATGGGAGGATTTGTAATATTTAAAAAAAAGGAATGATATATTATTTTTGGAAAAGCTATAACCTGCGGGTTTGCTTCGGAAATCCTGCGGGCTCTTTCCACCCTTCTTTCTCATCCCCTCTGAAAATCCTGCGGGCTCTTTCCAACCTTTCTTCTCGGGCTTCTAACCTCTTTCGTCTCTCCGCAAGTGTCACTCCACCTGTATCCTTCTTTTCTAAGTGAAGCAATTTTAGGGTATCTTTTAATTGTGAGTCGAGTTTGTTAAATCGTCGTTTGTAGTCTTTTAATTTCTTCTTTTTACATTTTATTTGAAATGTAAGAGTTTGTTCTTCCTTTTCTCGTCTTTAATCATTTTCGTTCTCTTTATCAGTCTCTTTACTTGTGGGCGAAGGGTATAGGCACTCCTATATTTTTTTGCCCGCATCACAATGCAGCATTGTTCTGTAATGACAACAAGAACCTTGTAACAGGCAAAACAATCCTAGCTACGAAATTTTGCCTAAACAAGCATTTTATAGAAAATTTCAAGGGCATACAAACGCTAGTGCTATTATCCGTGCTAAAAGGGTAAGGTAGTTAACTGAACTAATTAAAGCCCCAGTGAGGTATTTGAATAGTAGATAGGAACAAAATTCAAACTAAAATAAAGGAAACAATACATAAATAAGGAAAAAGCCATCACAACTGCTTAAAAAAGAAAAGAAAACTATTACACAATACTAAGTTATTACAATGATTCTGTACATTGAAGAACAGTTGATCTTGTATCATCATAGGCTTAGAGGACTCCTGCTTGGTTCTCTATTTTCTTTCACATGTTAACTTATATTTTTAACTTGTTGTTTATTACTTAAGTTAGAAAGGCTTTTGAAGTCTTGTACCCGTGCCCATCTCAACATAAATGCGACCTAGATATTGCTTGATTCAATGCTGCTGTGTGGTCCTCTAAATAAAAAATTGTGTGCACAGATTAACTCCAAGCTTTGTGTTTTGTTCCAGTATTAGCGTTTCTTCTTCTTCTTCATCCCTTCATAAGGCTTTCAAATACCTCTTCTCCATCATACTTTCTCCTCTCTATCTAGGCTTTATCACCTCTCCATTCTTCAATTTTATTTTTCAGTCTTCCCTACTCAAATTGGTGAGATATCAAAAGATTAAAAAGCATGACCTCAAAAGCTCGAATGAAGTAGGGAGATGAAACTGAAAGTCTAGATAAAGGGAAGAGGAAGAAGAAGGAACATTGATACCTAGCACAAAAAACTAAACTTGATATCTCGCAGAAAGTCATGAACCAGATGACCAAAGCTTGAAGGTGGGATCAGATGCATAATTTGGATCTGAAGGATACACACAACACCCTTAAAACAAGCAATTTGATATGGATGGAGGGTATCCAAAATTTAGATGGGAGCAATCGTTAGTGTGATTCAACTATCATTTACTACTAGAGGCATAGTCCTCATATACATAAAAAGGAGGACATGGATAAAAAATAATCAAATTAATAACAACAAAATCCAAAAAAAAAAACAAAGGCATGAGTAGACAATTATATCAATGAAGGCTATCATGATTTAGACAATCTAGTTGGAGTTCTCTAAGCCTATCTATGCCAATATGGCAACAACATTTTTTTTTTTTTAAGGATAGAAAACTATCTCAAATTTTTTTTTATAAAACAATGTTTTTTCTGCTGCTAAGAATAGTATGAAATGTTACCCAAGATTTTCCTGCACGAAGAAAGTGAACCACCAACTATTTCATCTTACCACAAATATGAAAAGCTTAAACACAAAAATAACTGCCAGAAAATGAGCTTCATATGTGAACATAATGACCATACAACGTACCGAGAAAATAGAAGGAGCATCATATATCTGGAAAGACAGACCAGTCACTTCAAGTTGTCCATGAATATTAGGAAAAGTATCTCCTGTTGACATGCAAAGGTGAACCTGAGAGATTAAAAAGGTAAATCAATATTTCAGATAAAAATGATCTGATAATCCTCCCAAAAAAATGTTTTTTCAACAAGCATTAAAGTTTTATTTAAAAAGACAAATATAAAGTGTGCTGTGTTACATTGATTATTACATGATCTGAAGTACAAAAGTAGATTAATTTAAGCATTTCTTGCCTTTTTAAGTTTAAATTTATTATATAATCAAATCCTACATGATCATTTAAGATAACATTTCCCTCTAACAATATATCTATAATTAATTATCATGAACCAAGTACTTCAGAGAAAACAATAAATAAAAATATTTGCAGAACTTAGATTACTAATCTTTGTCACATTTTGAGTCGCAAAGCCAGATTTTGCAAGAAATCCAGGGTTAGCATACCACAATTTTAAGAGTCGCCTTTCAAACCTAAGAATTATATGTAAAAAGATTATTATACACAAGACCAAAGTAAGCACAATGGTTTTCTACTAGCTTTTGAAAATGATCTATCATACTTGACGTTTTGCTATTTATGCTGCAGTATTTCTCAACCATATCCCCATTTGAGCTAAAATTAACATGTCAATAATTGAGGAGCTTATGGTGAAAAGTTAAAAGTCTAGACAACCACCTCACCGGTAGCTCTTCCTTGATACCAAATGATCGGAATATCAAAAATCCTCTCAAATAGCTGCACAATGTCACGAAGCGCTCCATCAACTACAAAGAAAACCTTGGAAGAGCCAAAAGTTGCATAGAAAGCAATCAAATACAAGCTAATTCAATAAATTTATTTCATTACAGGAGCAAAGAGGCTTGAGATCTTCAAGTTGGCATGCCATTTCTGTTCAGTTGTATCGACATAAACAAGTGTTGTGAGCTGCCCTCCATTATAAGAAGTGTTGTCGGTTCTCCATCCTACACAGTCCCCACTCAGTTGCACATGAACACGACTGTATTGGTTTTGAAACTTTGCATACCCATTAGCATTCAACATTTCCCTACAAAAAGAACAAAGCAAACACCATACAAAATAGACGATTTCAACACTAAAAAGAAAGAATATGTTGTTTGACAATATCTAAGGCTACGTTTCAAAAAATTAACTTTAAGTAGTTGAATTTATATTCAAAATAAATAAATAAATAAAAACATCGCAAGAGAATCTTTCAAAGTTACTATTATACAAATTAAGCTTCACAGGTGAGCCAGTAGCAAACATTAAGATTTTTTAGAGAAGGATACAGGAACTGTGAAGGATTGGCATGTTGTCATAATATAATATTGTTCTAGTGTAATATCCTGATGCCGCTCCCATTGCTTGAGGTCGACGAAGATAAAAAACTTGAACAAACAAACATCAATGGCGTTCAATCGCTTGGTTTCACAAGAAGACAAAAAAATTTCTCCCCTATAAATTAGCGAGATATGAAGGAAACCCGAGAAGAAGATTGGTGCGAGGACGAGCGAGCATGGGAGAGGCAAAGTTGTGCGTCTTACAGCCTATGGCGACAAGAGTGAAAGAACGAACACGAGCTCGATAAGAGGGAAGGTACGCTCAAGCAAGGGGGCATGAGCAAGATTCACGTGTGGGGGAGAAGGTAAGAATTTTTATTTTTTATAAAATTTAAATATTATTAACACTGTCGTTGTCAGGTACCAAGTCCTGGATAAAAAAAAAGTAGAGGGTTGCGTTAGATAGTCGACAACCAACGTAAAACTTGTCAAATAATCATGACATAAATCTTTTAATACATTGTACTAATGATAGGGCATTCCATAGAAGTGACCCGTTGTACGGCCTGAATACAGCGACAAGTGTGCAAGAGCCGCTGCATCGGTGCCCGGGTGCTAAGTTAAATAGGTAAGGGTTCCCACATCATGGACAAATTAGGGCAAAGAAACTAGTCCAACAACAACAACAACAACAACAATAAGCCTTTATCCCACTATGTAGGGTCTGCTGCATAAATCCTTTTTCTCAACTGTGTCCAATTAAGAGTCAAATTCTCATTTAAACTAATAAAGAAAGGTCGTTTCTAATATTTTCTAACCAAATCTTTTAGGTTTGCCTCTACCTTTCTTAACATAAGTCAAATCTAATACATCTACTTTCTGATAGGAAATACTTGAGTCCGCAAGTAACCCTAAGGTAATACTTGAGTTCGCAAGCAAACCTAAGCAAAACGGAAGAGCAAACAGCACAAATTCTGCTGTTTACAGCAGAAAACAGCACAAAAACAGATGAAAATCTGGGAGAAAACCAAACAAACACTTGTATTCCACTAGTAGAAGAATGAAAACAGCAAAGATACAATTGTTCTTCATCCGAGAGGAAGAACAACTCTCCAATCTCCGGCAATGCCAAGAGCTCAAACCAAAGAAAACCCTCCCCCCCCCCCCCCCCCCCCACGAATCACAAAAAATATGAAATAAAAATTAAAGCAAAAATGATTAATTAAAAATCTCTAAACAGCCCCTTGATTCAAAATTTCCCTCCTAAAGCTCATTACAATAAATGCTTGGACTCACAAGGGCTGCCGCCCCCTCTTCCTGCTCTGGTTTCCACACCCCCCCTGGCCCGCCTAGAATAGAAGAGGACCGATCCATGCTGGACCGGTCCAGCCGGCCCCTCCTGGGCCGACGGCATAACAATACTCCCCTCCCAAAGACTCACCTTGTCCTCAAGGTGAAAGGAAGGGAATTGCTCTTTCATTCTTTCCATTGGCTCCCAAGTAGCCTCGAAATCGGAAAGGCCCCTCCATTTAATCAGCACTTCTTTGTTGCCTTCTTTATCAGATCTCTCCTATAAACTCCTGTGGCTCTAGTATCACTTCCAATTCCTCAGTCAGTGTCACTGGTAAATCCGTACTAGCTGCATGCTCGCCAATAGCTTTCCTCGACTGTGATACATGAAAAACTGGATGAATGGTAGCTAATGGGGGCAACTTCAGTCGGTACGCCACTGCTCCGATCTTATCCAACACTTCATAGGGGTCGAAGCACCTTGGTACCAATTTCTCATTCCTCCTCTTCGCCACTATCCTCTGCCTGTATGGTCGTAGTTTTAGGAATAACTTCTCCCCCACTTCAAACTGCATGTCCCTCCTATGTGATTCCGCATGCCTCTTCATGATCTAATGTGCTCTCAGCAAATGTTTCTTTAGCTCTTTCAGCACCTTATCCCTTTCCTCCAGGTACTGCTCTACTAAAGAAACCAATGTACTTCCTCTTCTCATAATGCACTAGGTGTGGGGTGGCCCCCCAATCTACCATCAATAGAACTGACACAGCTAATTCCTGAAGCTCCCTAACACATCTCGATAAAGCGTCGGCTGCTTTATTTTCCAAATCAGGCTTGTATTGGATCTCAAAATCATAGCCTAGTAATTTGGATAACCACCTCTGATGCTCCTCGGTCACCATCCTTTGCTCTAACAGATATTTCAAACTTCTATGATCAGTCCTTACAATGAAATGCCTTCCCAAAAGATAAGGCCGCCACTTCTGAATAGCCAAGACAATGGCCATTAGCTCCCTCTCATATACTGACTTCAATCTAGCTTTGGCTGACAGCATTTGACTGAAGTATGTTATTGGCCTGTGGTTCTGCATCAATACTGCCCCCAGCCCATATCCTGACGCATCAGTCTCTACTATAAAGATCTGGTTAAAATCCGGAAGCGCTAACACTGGAACTGTAGTCATGTCTTCCTTCGGCTTCTGGAAAGCCTGGGTTGATGCCTCTCTCCATAAAAAATTATCCTTCTTTAGTTGCTTAATCAAAGGCCACGCAATAGCACTGTATCCCTTCACAAATCGTCTGTAGTACCCCGTCAACCCCAGGAACCTCCTCAACTCCCTTATGTTCCTAGGCATCGGCCACTTCTGCATTACCTCAATTTTAGTGAGATCTATCACTACTCCCTCTTGGGACACCACGTGTCCCAAGTACTCCACACTAGCCTGGGCAAAGCTACATTTCTTCAAGTTTACTTTCAACTTGTGCTCCTGTAGTACTCCCAAAACCACCCTCAAGTGATCCAAATGCTCCTCCAATATCTTGTTGTATACTAGAATGTCATAAAAAAATACTAGGACAAACTTCCTAAGGTACGGCTTGAACACTCTGTTCATCAAAGACTGAAAAGTAGTAATAGCATTAGTTAAGCCAAAGGGTATTACCAAAAACTCATAATGCCCTTCATGTGTTCTAAACGATGTCTTTGGCACATCTGCCTCCTTCATACGAATCTGGCGGTACCCCGATTTTAATTCCAGCTTAGAAAAAATCACTGCCCCATAAAGCTCATCCAAGAGCTCATCAATAACTGGAATTGAAAACTTATCTGGCACTGTCCCCTTGTTCAAAGCTCTATAGTCCACACAGAAACGCCAGTTCTCATCCTTCTTTTTTACCAGGAGGACTGGACTGGAGAAAGGACTCACACTTGGCCTGATGATTCCCGATTCCAACATCTTTCGGATCAACTTTTCAATCTCATCCTTCTGAATCTGGGGTAGCGATAAGGACAAAAGCTGATAGGTGTCTCCCCCTCCTTCAAGGTGATGGCATGTTCCGACTCTCTGTGTGGTGGCAAGCCCTGGGGAGGTTGAAACGCCTCACTGAATTGTTGTATGAGTGGCTGCACTGAAGAGGGAATGTTCCCCTCCTCCTCCAGTCTGACTCCCTCCAGGCGATGCATCTCCACCAAGTATCATCCTCCCACTTCTTCTATGGTTCTCATCATAGACTTGAGTGATACTCCATTCTTAGCTAGCCTTGTATCTCCTTGAATTACCCTCTTCTTCCCCTCAATCATCAGCTCCATCTTCAATGTTCCCCAATTTACCTTAGTATCTCCTAAGGACTGCAACCATTTCATCCCCAATATAACGTCTGTGCTTCCCAACTCCAAGGGAAGGAAGTCATCCCTCACCTGGATCCCCTGAATCATCAGCAATACTCCCTTACATACACCTCTGTCCATTTCCACTTTCCCCGTCCCCATCATCATCACATATCCTCTAGTGTCCACTAATTCCATTCCAAGTAGATCAATTATCTGGGTGAAAATGAAATTGTGGGTTGCTCCACTATCTATTAGCACCACTACCTCCTTGTCAGCTATCGTTCCCTTCACTTTCATAGTGTGATTTGGAGTAAATCCCACTACTGAATTCAGGGAGACTTCTATCATATCCAGATGCATCTTCTCTTCTTCCTCCGTCTCTATCCCGCTTCCACCTCCCTCTTCAGTTTCCTCGTCATCACAGACGGTGAGAAACTGAAGAGTTCGATCATTGCACCTATGCTCTGGCATGTATTTCTCATCACACCTGAAACACAACCCCTTGCTCCTCTTCTCCTATACCTCCTTCTCAGTTAGCCTTTTGAAATTTTCACCGTTTCCTCCTCCTCCAATCTTCTCCTTGGGTACTTCCTTCAGGCTTCCAGGGCCTGCCCCTTTTGCTGGTAAGACAGTGGTCGTCATCCTGTACATTCCCCCTAAATAGTTTCCCCGAGTCCCTCTTTCAGACTTCTTTTGATCTTCCACCAACTGGGCCAGCTCCATGGCCTTGCCTAGATTCCTTGGCTCCAACACTCTAACAGCTGTTCTTATCTCCAGTTTCAACCCCTTCATGAAATTTTCTTCCAGGGCCGACTCCGAAATTTGATCCAGTCTGCTAGTCAAGTACTCAAACTTGTCCCGGTAGTTTTCCACGATCCCCTCCTAAGTCAAGGCAAAGAATTGCTCATAGAAGTCTCCTCCCCCATCGGCTCGGAAACGCTCCAATAAGCAATCATTGAACTCTCTCCAGCATCGGATGGGCTCCCTCCTATCACGCCACTGATACCAGGCCAAAGCTTTTCCTTCTAAACACAATCCTGCCGCCGTCAGCTTTTCTTCCTTTGTCAACCCGTTGACAGCGAAGTAACGCTCAACCTTGTAGATCCAGCCATGGCCATCTTCCCCCTCAAAGACGGGCATCTTCAGCTTCCTCAACCGTGGCCCGTGGGTCTCCCCCGTTTCCCTTGAATCCTCCATAGCCTCCCATTCCTCGAAGATGAGATGCTCCCCAACTATCATGATCTTCCCTCCGGTGATTATACTCGAACCCCTCTTCAAACTCTCCCCTTTTTCCTTCAAAATCATCACCTTGACGCTGAATTCCTTCAAATTTAGCACCTCGACAAGAAATTCCTCCCTTCTTCCTTCAAAATCAGCCCCTCGACGCTGAATTCTTTCAAATTCAGCACCTCGGCGATGACTTTCCTCCCTTTTTCCTTCAAAATTAGCCCCTCGACGCTGAATTCTTTCAAATTCAGCATCTCGGCAATGAAATTCCTCTCTTCCCCTTTCAAAATCAGCACCTTGTCGCTGGATTCTTTCAAATTCAGCACCCCGGCGAGGAAATTCTTCCCTTCTTCGGACAAAATCAGCCTCCCTTTTGTCGTATCCCCTACTCATCTCTTCTCTAGAAAGCGGTTCTAGATGGGGCATGTCGTTCTCCTCCTCCAGGATCTCCACCTCCGAATTCCTCCTCCCCCGCAACGGGTTCGGATTTCCTCCCATGCCATGGTCGTCGGTGGTCTCTCTTACTTCCGATGTAGCCGGATTGGTCTTCATTTCAAGTAATTTCTTCATCATTTCTTCCCTAACCGTGAACTTCCCTTCCAATCTTTCATTGTTGGAGGTGATTTGATTTTGAAAATAAAAAAATTCCCCTCCAATTCTGATTTTGACTGTCCCAATTCGCCTTCCAATACCTCAACCTTCTTTCCGGCCATCGTTCTTTCCCACGGATCTCACGTAATTCACTTACGGAAGCCAAAAGCTCACTGAAAATTCAGAATTTCAGCCGCCTAAGGTTCCAAATCGATGCTCTGATACCAATTTGATAGGAAATACTTAGAGTCCGCAAGTAACCCTAAGGTAATACTTGAGTTCGCAAGCAAACCTAAGCAAAACGGATGAGCAAACAGCAGAATTTCTGCTGTTTACAGGAGAAAACAACACAAAAACAGAGGAAAACAGATGAAAATCTGGGAGAAAACCAAACAATAACTTGTATTCCACTAGTAGAAGAATGAAAACAACAAAGATACAATTGTTCTTCAATCCGAGAGGAAGAACAACTCTCCAATCTCCGGCGATGCCAAGAGCCCAAAACAAAGAAAACCCTAGATCTCAAATTGTCATTCAAATTCAAGATGAAAACGTAACTCCCCCCTCCCTAAACTCCTAATTAAAGCAAAAAAGGATTAATTAAAAATCCCTAAACAGCCCCTGATTCAAAATTTCCCTCCTAAAGCTCATTACAATAAATGCTTGGTCCCACAAGGGCTGCCGCCCCCCTCTTTCTGCTCTGGTTTCAAGGGCTGCCGCCCCCTCTTCCTGCTCTGGTTTCCACACCCCCCCTGGCCCGCCTAGAATAGAAGAGGATCGGTCCAGCCGGCCCCTCTTGGGCCGCCGAGGGGCCGGCGGCATAACACTTTCCTAACTAGGTCATCGGGAAGCTATCGTTTTATATTACCAAACCATCTAAGGTGACTCTCTTTAATCTTATCTTTCACTGGAGCTATTCCAACCTTTTCACGTATATGCCCATTTCATATCATGTCTCTAAGAGTAAAGCCACTCATCCACCTGAGCATCCTCATCTCTGCAACATTTAACTTAATATTATGCTTCTCTTTTAATGACCAACATTCTGCACCATAAAGCATTGGTCTCACCATCATTTTATAGAATTTTCACTTAAGTTTGAGGTGGACTTTTCTATCACACAATAAGTCCGAAGCATTCCTCCACTTCAACCATCCAACTTAAATTTTACTAATGTACTCATTGTTTTGTGTTATAACTTGCCCATATGTTGCAAATGTATATAGATATTCTTCAAAAAATGTAAATGAGTGGAAGGGGAGAAAACATTTATCTTAGGCGTGACACTCTGAAAGAAAGTCATTGTTGAAATAGTTATAACATTCTATTCATTAAAATGTATTTGAGGTTGTAGTGACTCTTTCAGTGTATTAGAATAGTTAGTATTAAAAAAAATTTGGTGGATGAAATTTTAAACTTGTCCGACCGTCTATTTCACCTTTGCTAATTCGAGCTTTAAAGCCGGGTCGTGACAACTAGACATATGAGAAATCTTGAAAATGTAGAACATGGATATGGAGGGAGAGATATAACATATAAAACATACTCATAAGTATACATGTGAAACATTTCAAACAAAAACATCTATAACTATTGTTATGTGTTAGAATATTTGCAGTTGTAGACATGATTTATTGACTTAGCTTTAAACAAAAGTTTCACACAAAATTAGTCGAGTTAAATGCAACTTGCAAAAAAAAAACATTTTTGACATGGAAATAGGAAAAAGGCAAAAATCACGGGACCTAACACAACTAAAAATAATTTAATGAAACATTAATCATAAGGGGCATCTCATCCGATGGGGGTGGAGTAAGTTCAAAATTTTTGGAGTTGAACAAACAAATATTCCTTAATGGTGGCCATCAGATGAAGGCAATGTTGAACATGTGGCGACGGTAGGCATTGAAAATAGGCCATTAGGCAATAATGGGCATCAGGAATCAAATGTCACACGACTAAGGATAGTTAAAGCGATCGCTCTAAAAGGAGTAGAGACCAAAAGACTGAAGTAGTGATGAAGACTGAATGAACAAAAACTAGAGACAACTAGTTGATGCTTCCAAGCAGCAATTGAAACTCTAAAATTGTATCTTACCCAAGAATTCTCTCTATCAAGAATCCTATCTTAAATATGTAGAAATAATGCCTATTTATAGATTTTGGAAGAAATTTCATCCCATTATCCTATAATCTATCAAATCGGCACCTAAATCATATTGCCCAAATCCCTCCCTCCCTCAAGTTGGAAAGTGGCCATATGACCCCGCCCCTAGACCAGCCCAATAGGCCCACTTAGGCCAAGAACGATCAAGGATCAGCGTCGGTGGTCATCAACAAACAAAATATCTAATCCATGATTCAATAGAATGTTTAAGTGTACAGATGAATTCTAAGAAATTATTATGGCATATAAGTAATGCCTAAATTGCCAAAAACATAAAAATATTGCGTGAAGTAGAAAAATTAAATTAAATCAAATCATCAGCTAGATACATGCAGTAAGAACATTGATGAAATAAATAAGAAATATTACAATAAATAAGTTGCTAATACTTTTTGGGCCATTTTACTGGTTCATATCAAAATTAATAGAATAAGATGTGAAATTTTGAAAGAAAAACTACAGCAACATTTAATCTTATAGGCTTATAGCTTAGTAAATAATAGTTATTTAAAGGTTTTTAAATGGTCAAGATTTACTAATTCAATTTGATGGATGCAGAGTCTCTTATCAAACTTTATAGCTCGGTGTATCAATTTCCAAAACCAGAAGACATTGCTAAATTGGAATATCCTTATAAAATTTTCAAAGCTACAACATAACGTGTAAACATATTTCCTACTATTGGACCTACAAAGCAGATTTCAAAAGGCTACAGATTCGTCCAATAACCCTCATATTTATGTTGGTAATATAAATTGAAATAAAATTTATATAAGAAAAGCAAGCTTACACATCACTCCGAAGTGGCAGAACTGAAGGAATAAATAAGTCTTAAGAAGTCATTTCCCATCAATAAATAATAAGATGATAATGATGAAAACAACAGGACCATATAAAAAAGGAAAATCAATAGTCAAATGTCAAACCTGGGCTCCCTGTCACCGTAACCAAGTACCATAAGAGTGCCCCCATTGAAATAAACAGAATCTAGGGTAATTGGAAGGACTTTCTCAACACCCTTTGCATGAATTTGTTCTATCTCCTCACTTAGTTCAGCAGCAATGTCCGCAGCTTTTATAGAGAAGTATGACTTAAATTCTTGAGCTTGAACAATGAGCCAATCGAAAAGAGGTGGATTTTCAGGTAATCTGAATCTAAACAGGTTAAACGTTAGGTCTACAAGCCAGCCTGGAATGAGGTGGTGCAACAAATTAAATGATCCATGATGGAAGCCCCCATTGTCAAGGCATCTTGCATCTTCTGAACTATTCTTAGCATTTTCTAAGACAGGATCCAACAAATTGTCGAAATTAAACAACTGATTACGATTATTTTTGTTCAGTTGGAAATATCCACTATGTGGACCTAAAAAACTGGACTTCACCTTCTTCACGGTTTCATGAGAGCTTTTGCCAGCTCCAGTACCTGATATAAAATTCTCACTTGACAAAAGTTTGTCATTGACCAAAGCAAATGGCCGGGATATTGATTTATGGTCATCTAATTCCCTAAAACCTAAATTACCATGTTTGGGATCATCAATTTTGACATTTTCATCTCTGTGGAGGATAATATTGGTTGGTTTCTCAAGCCTTCCCATACCCATTGAAGATGCAGAAACATTATAAGGAGGCGATATTTCCTCATTATTTGTAGATAAATACCTGGAATGATCTTCAGAGCTATGTTTATCAAGCACACTTAATTGAATAGCCTTGGCACTATTATCTTTACAACCTTCATAAGAAGAATCCACTCTTTGATTGGTACACGGCTCATCAGTCTTCCCGTTCGATGGACCATGGAAATATGCACGAGCAGCAGCTGCACTTCTCTGGAGGTTTCTTTTCTTGGCAGCTATGCCAGATGCTGGTGACACTCCCGTTCTAAAAATTCCTTTCAACCTATGCCTCATAAACTCGGGCATAATTTTCGACCAGAAGATTTGTCCATGACCAGATCGCGCACCAAAGGATTTCTCCATATCAGCATGCTTCAAACCATACTCAGCCCAAATGGATCGGCTATGATTATCCTTGCAAAACATATTTTCATCCATGCAGTTAAATGAACTGAATTGGGGAGGAAAACCAGAATGTAAAGAATCGTCCTTTGACTCATCATTCATCAAGTAATCTGACCTTCCTTGAGGAACTATGTAACCCTGCTCAGCAGCCTCCCTTGCTGCTTTGACCCGTTCTTTGCTCCAACGAGCAACTGATTCTTCTCTTGCAAGTCTTCTAGTTTTAGTGCGATAGTCTATCCCTTCTTCCAATGAACGATGCCTACGCAAACCACTAAAAGATGATGAAGGAATACCCAACCAGGAGAAATCCTCCTTCTGTGACACTAGAATATTAGGCTGTGATAGAAAAGCATTTAACACAATCTTTCCCCTCCTCAAGCTTGCAAATGGACGGACACGAATTTTCATGGTAGATACCTCACCACAAGAAAATTCTTCCTGATGGGGCCCAATAGAGCATGCCTCGAGAGTGAAGCCTAAAGGTGAAACACTCTGAACTTTGCCAAAATCAATTTCTCTTTGGATGTACTCACTTAGAATGGAGCAAACAGAAGGAAGAAGCTGGGACTCAACAAACCTCTTAGCCCTTTTCTGAGCATACCATAAGAAAATTCCAACGGCAAACATCACAGCAACAAACATGGAGAACCTTACAAGTAACAAAGCATCCTTAAACAAAGGCACAAAAGGTTTAACTAGAACAGAGTTCCTTGGGAACTGCTCCTTAGTGCAGCTAACTCTGAAATGACTTCTGTTACAAGTATTTCTTAAAGGAAAATCAACACTTTTACCATTCACAAGTGAAAGACTAGGATATTTGCAACACTGTTTATGCTGACCTAAAAATAGGAATATAAAGGGAGCCTGTACATTTTTATTTCTTCTCAAGAAGGTAGGTTTTCCAGAGTTTCTTCTGGTTATTGAAACACTAGGTGCTCCAAGCAATGAACTGCATAGATGGTCGGTGCTCATTTTCAACGTTAAGACCATCATACGGTAGTCATATAAAAGGTACGAACAACACAAACTCTTGGTCTCCATATGCATAAACAAATTCCATGATGCTGGGAAAGAGATGACAAGAAAATTAAGTTTTCGAAATCTAGAAAAATAGAAAATAAGCAACTTTGTACAAAATTTTAACCAAAGCACAAGTTTGATCTCAATAGTTTCAATAAGGTCCATTAAGACAAGCAAAGAGATATTTTAATTATGCTGAGTTGCCTTTAGTTCTCATACAGTTCTCATAATGCATTACATTTGATTGCCAAAACAAAAGTTTTATCTGTGATAGTTTCGATACAGCTCTCAGTATTACTCATTAACTTAGCCAACTGAAAAAACATCATCATCTTATCATCCACTTTTTTAGCCTTATCCCAACTATTTGGGGTCGGCTTTAGAGTCCTCATTCTCCGTCCTAGCAAAGTGTTTCATGAGGTGATAACTATTCCAAGCAAGCACAACTTCTATCCATGTAACCTGTGGTCTACTACTCTCCACTTCTAATCCATTGGCATCAATCATTTATCTAACTTATGGGGCATTTTCAACTACTTATTATGTACATCTAAATCACCTAAGTCTATTATACGCTGACTTATTTTCAATAAAGGCTACCTCCACCATCCCTCTAATATAATCATTTCTCAATTTTTCCTAGTGTTGGCATACATTCATCTTAAAACTATCATTAATGTTACAATCAACTTGATCCTGAGTAACTTTTTATTGGCCAATGCTCAATTCATACAACTATACGGCCTAATTACAGTTTTATAAAATATACCTGTTAAAATGATATTCTCTTAGCATTATACTCTAGAGATATTTCTTTATTTTAACCAGCCATAAATAAATTTAAAAGGTACATCCTAATCTACATGTTT
The DNA here is from genome assembly GCF_001605985.2 of Dendrobium catenatum. NCBI lineage: Eukaryota > Viridiplantae > Streptophyta > Magnoliopsida > Asparagales > Orchidaceae > Dendrobium > Dendrobium catenatum. The sequence continues at coordinate 308,884 of NW_021318648.1, forward strand.
ATATGCAATATAATAAATCTAAGACACTTAAATTAACATACCTATATATTATTTTATCTTTTAGTAGTATTCACTAATTATTAATATAATTCCAATTAAAATTCCATATCATATACTTAATTTTTGTTCTGCTGCTTTTAAGTCATTTATCTTCTAAATATTTTCTCCATTACTCTACATTTCACTTATTTCAATAGTTATCTTACTAATGAAAACTATATCATCCACATGAATTATAAACCAATGCACATCAGTTTGAATATTATTTATAAGCATCTTCCTAATACAAAAATAAACAAACTTTAAAATGCCTTGATGTAATGCTATTATAATTAAAAACTCTTTAGGCACCACACAACTGTCTCTAATAGTAGTACAAACTCTATCAAACATATTTTAAATAACTTCATTATACCTTTGGCACAGATAGATTTCACTTAATACACTGATATGCTAGGGGGCCCACAGCCTGGAAGGGGGAGCTGTTTAGGAATGTTCATAATCAAGAGGGAGTTGTTTAAGAAAGCTCTTAATTAAGGAAAATTATTTAGGAATGTTCCTAGTCACGGGAGAAGTTGTTTAGGAATGTTTCCTAATTGTGTTTATACTATTTATGATGTGTTTTATTATTTAGAAATGTTTCTTAAAATATATTTAATTGTTTAGAAATGTTTCCTAAATCATGTTTAATTGTTTAGGAAGATTTCTTAAATTATGCTTATGTTGATTAGGAAGATTTAATTTATTTATAAAGGTTTCTTAAATTATGGTTATACTGATTAGGAAAGTTCTAATTATGTTATGGTGTTCTAGGTCAATTTAAGGGGGAGCTTGCCTATGGTTTAGAAAAGAGATTGCTGAGTTATTTTCCTAGTGTTTTTCTTCCCTCTAATATTTGATGTGACTTGTGAGTTCCTAGCAACATCTAGGATTTGTAAAAGAGCAGATCTACCTCTCGAATAGTAGATCAATTGTATCTTGCTTTATTATTGAAGGAGAAATAAGCAAATCAGCCATATCTTTGTGTTCCTACGTTGTTCTTCTATTTTACTTGTTTTTGCTTCCAAGACATATCATACACATCAAATCAATTCTTGTGATACTCAGTCATAAGCATTCTCAAAGTCTATAAAAGCATATGGAGATTCCTCCTATGCTCTAATCTTTTTCATACATGGTGAACCATCCAGATATGAAACTAAATTGCTTCTATGATACTGATGTAATTTTTCTAACACTTTTGCACCTAGAAGCATTGTCTGACTCATACTGATTCCGCTATAATAATACAATTTTGATCATCTCTTTGAATATCAAATAGTGGTACCAAAATGTTCCTTCTCCAATCAGTTAGGGTATCCTTTAAAAGATTCCATTAAAAAAATTTGTTAATCCAACCACTAGAATATGACTCGTGACTCTCAAAATCTCAATAGGCATACATGTAAAGATTTATTTCTATGCATCTTCATCAAAGTTAACTTCATTTCTCTTTTTAAGATCAATATATAATCGATCACATTATTTTGTTCATTAAGCTGTTTCAAGATGATTTCTTCCTTAAGGTTTCATTTCATAAGTTCTAAATCTCCTTCCCCTACTTTAATAGCTAGCATATTATATTGCTTATTAAAAATTGTTGCTTTTGTCTTGGTAACAACCCCCTTTACGAGACTTACAGCTTACTTATAATCTCTAAGGATAAGCCTCAATAGTATTCATACTTTACCACTTTTAAAAGTGCATTTTATCTGTAAGCTTTTGTGCCTTCTCACTCCATCAAATAGTCATTGTATTCAACATCAGATTTCACTCAAATATTAAATTTCAATTCACCTCTCTAAGAAACATATCTTGAAAAATTAACAAGTTCCACCATCTAATCATTAAAGTATTGTTATTTTGATTATATTTTTTATGTTCCTAAGTTATGCATCCTTAGCTACGACCTGATAATTTATAAACAAGCTTTCTAATGGAATCACCTTATAATATTAAGAAAAAACTACTTCTAAGTTAAAAAGAAATCTATTTGTGAATTTACGGCTATACTATTAAAAGTATTTAAGTGTTCTTGTTTCATAGAGTAAGTATTCGCTATTTTAACATCACATTCTACTGAAAAATCAAGTAAAACTTTTCTTATCATGCTTCTGTCACGTATTACATATTCAATGTCCTCACATAGCCCATTCTATTACAACTATGTTATTGTGGAATTAAACTCATGTTGATGTTAATGATAAAAAATAATTTGTAGTTGGACTAATAGTTATATCAAGAGCAGAATAATGTCCGTTCATGCCTTAAAAGGTTTCACTTTTTTTTTTGAAATAGTATTATTCTCATTGACTCCTAAGCTGATTACTTAAGTTTACCGTTGCATGCTTAAGTGTTTAGGCTCAAGTACTTCAGTTTTCATTTGAAACTAACAAATTCTATTGAGCATGTAAAAATAGCTTTAGCCTTAAATTAACAAGAGATGAATAATTAGTGACAATTTCATGCTAATTCAAAAACAAGGAGAAAGGATTTTCACAGTTGCAACCTCAATACTGTTACAAAACAAGCATGGTAATTGTAATGGTTAAATGCTTAAGGGCGTTTCATTCTCTTATATTTTTGGACATTTCATGTAAGCACATTAGGTTTTTCAAGCTAAGAGCTTTTTTTTTTAAATAAATTGAGTTAAAGAACACTTTAAAGCTTCATACGTAGATCTCATGCGATATGAACTTGAAATGTATCGGTTAGTCTTAAACTGTTGTTGACCTGTACACGGTAGCAAAAAAAAAATATTTTAGTTACCTGTCTGGCTACGTTCGATGCCATACCCTCGCACATCGAAGACATGGCTCCCCACGATCCTCTCGCGTCTTAAAAGGCCAAAAGGGGGAAGGTCTTCGTGCTTTTCTTTCCGCTCTTCCCCTTCGCACGCTCCTTCGGCTCTTCCGTTTCCGTTCGACTTCGCTCTTCCGTCGACGTTCCCTTTCTATAGGATCGGAAGTTACGACTTTGATCGGAGGCAACAATAGGAGCTCGATCGCTGTGAAGTTAACTTTCTCCCATTCGCGTGCTTCTTCGGCCCCTCCGTTGTTGTTCGACTTTGCTACTTCGACGACGCTCCCTTTGCCCCCTCCCTGACGATCGAAAGTTACGACATTTTGATCGGAAGCAATACGGGAGCCCGCTTGCAGTGAAGGCAACTTTATCTCCGTCGCGTACTCCTTCGGCACCCCCGCTGTTCTTCGACTTCACTTACTCGACGACGTTCCCTTCTTGTCAGATAGAAAGCAAAGCGGGAGAGGGAGAGAGGGAGAGAGGGAGAGAGGGAGAGAGGGATTAATGGTTTAATGGATTTTAATTAAAGTTAATTTTAATTAATTATAATTAATATTAATTATAGTTATTATAATTAATTATAATTAGTTTAATAAAATAATTTAATTAAATGATTATAATTAATTTAAATTAAAGTTAATTTAGTTAATTATAATTAACTTTTTTAATTATTATTAATTAGTTATAATTAATTTAAGTTAATTAATTATAATTAAACTTAATTATAATTAATTGTGTTAATTAATGATAATACTTATAATTAATTGTAACTAAATATAGTTAATTAAGCATAATTATAATTAGTAATAATTAATTATATTAATTAGAATTATAAAAAAAAGCTCTTCTCTCCCCTTGATCTACGTGCCAACACCCTCGTCGGTCGTCAAAGTATAATCTCTTTACCTTAGAACTCCGAGAGCCCACCTCGAAGCTTACAATGCGACAAAACGACCACCTATACACGCTTTTGTTAGCATTGTGGGAGGAAGTGCGTCGCGGTGCTCTCAACGAGACGGGTAATCACCTAAGCCCATTTAGGCATTTGCACTGTACCGGAACATCGTCTACACACGCCTTTATTGCACGTGGTGGAATGGAAACCGGGTGCAACGCCTACGGCGAGGCATGTTACTTATAAGTACCCTTAAGCGAGGGGAAAGCTAACACTATATTTTAAAACATGTACCCTCGAAGATCTCATACACGCTTTTATTAACGTGGTGGGAATGAAGACACGGCCGCGGTGTCTATGGACACCTACCATACACGCCTTTATTGCACGTGGTGTGAAGGCCCAATTTCTCGTAAGTTTCCCCTAAACAGAGGGATGCCGGGAGGCTGCCGAAATCTGCACTAACGACGGACTATACTTGGCTTGAATTGAACCCAAAAAAAAAACCTACAGGGGACTTGAACCTACTTTGAACAACATTTGGACAACATGAAATTCATATCAAACCCAAATAAACTTGAATTTGAAATGAATCTTGAACCAAAATTCGAGTAAATTGATAAAAGACTTGAACACAAATGAGCCTGAACTCAAGTTGGACTTGATTTGAGCATTAAGCCAACATGATTTGAACATTTGAACTCAAGCAAAGACTTGAGTTGGACCACAGAGGACTTGAACAAGACTTTGGACACAAAGAACTTAGACTTAAAATGAACCTATGGATTGAACTAAACTATAATTTGAACATCATATATGAATGGCATGAAGCATAACTTAAATGTCTACGATAAAACTTGTAATGTGGCAAAGTGATAACGCTAACCATGTCAGCAAAGATCAGTGACAAATGCAATAATATCTATATGTCCAATGTCATCATATAAGCAAGCAAGTGGAAGGTAAAATCTCAATACATGCAAAAGAAGATTGAGTAAACCCAAATGACTTAGAATATTCAACCAAGTTAACTTGTAAATGAGAGCAAGTAACACTTGTGTTGACCATGCAATCAAAATGTTACCCCTTTCAACATAAAACGAATAGGAGTTCGATTTGATACGCAAAGCAATGAAAAATACATGAATTGTTGACTACAGAACTACAATATTCGAGTGAATAAGTAGCAAATCTCCAGATGTTATAATTATCATTATTGATTAATGAGAACATGCGTTCTAATTATAAATAAATGCACAACGATGTTCCAATAGATACTTTAAATCATATATAAGTATTGGCAACCGAGGAGTCACATTTATGCCAATCTTGCAAGCAAGATGTCAAACAATAGTGCACAACGAATATGGTAATTGATGTGTTCAATGAGTTTGAAAGCTTACGACGAGTGTCATGATACTCATGTCGCCTTCAATACTGTGGTAGCAAGTAAATGCACATATCCCCTTACAACAGAGGGATTTGACATGCAACAAATACAACAACATTCGCACAATCGACGCCAACCTGCATCTGAATGAATATACTTATCTACCAAAGAATCAACATGTTCTAGATGATGTGTAGCCCTCCTATAATCAATGCCAATCCCCCGTGAATATACGATCAATATGCAACGAAGGTGATACATACAACAACACTTTCAACATGAAAGCAGTATTAAGAGCATAATAACTTGTTGAACGATGTGTATAGAAATTATGGATGAAGATAATGTAGCCAGAAATTAACATCAAATTGTTAATGTGCATACTAATTTATGTACGACCAATGTGGATTCCTACAAGCCACCATAAGAGGCTCGTCATGTTTAAAGGCATTTGCTTATGAGTAACAACAACTAGCCAAAGTGAATATAGCGATACCTTACAGTTCATATGCAAGCAAGAACTATAAAACTACTAAAAAAATTAGTACCTACAAGCAAATGCAAAAGAATTACAATAGATGTCATGCGAAGAACACTACAACACCCCTACAACCAACATCAATCAAACAACATAGCTTCTTGCAAATTTGCATAGTGGAGTTCACAATGAATGTAATGATGCTCCTACAATCAACAACCATCCAGGGGCAAATATAGAAAAAAACTGCAGGAAATACAAACCCCTATGAGCTACCGTAGGAGATTCATTATACATCCAATGCATTGCCTATAAGCATATGCAAGAAGAACCATTGTAGATACAAACACCCATTGGCGGTGCGGTGACGGGAGGTTCGACAAAACCACAACAAGCCTACGAGCCATTGAAGGAGACCCATTATACATTCAACTTGCTATCTGTGAGCAAATATGGAAAGATCTGCAATACATACAATCTCTCTAGAAATACATATGTATGTATAACATGGCACCTATGGGTAGATCCAGAAAGACTTCAGTAAATATAGTATCCTGTAGTCAATTTCAATCAAAGAATGAATACATCTACCTGCAGCAATAGTGGATGTGTTGTAAAAAAAAACTAAACCACAACGAAATACATAAAGAATGCAGTGAATGCAAGTTCCTACGAGCTTCTGCAATAGCGGGAGATTTGTTAGCGCACTACAATCCACGTGCATAAAGTAATAAGCATTGCACGACAATCTACCTGTATCAGGCAATAAATAGCTCAATTCACAAGCAGCTACGCCACGTCACCGGATCCGCAACATCCTTAGAAGCAGAGTGTGAAGGCATGTACAAACTTCCAAGTATAACGTTGCATTCAAATGATGGTTGCTTGCTCAACTAATAAATGTTAAATATCTCAAAATGTCCTCGCACATAAACCGTAGTTTATATACACATAGGTACACAAAAAGGGTGAGTGCAATCCCAAACACCTGCATGGACCCCCACGAGCTTGTTTTGGATACACACGTGACATCTAGGGATGATGCGCGGGTCAATAAATGAATGTAGTTCAAGCCCAATCCTTCTATATGAATAGATAGGAGCCGACACAGCTTGAATTATCAAACAAATATACAGTCAGTGTGTCAGCCGGAATATCTATTTTATACGTTCATATAAGGCCTTCAAGGTAGAGGCAGACCTAAAAAGACTGGTTAGAAAATATTATGAACGATCTTTCTTTATAATATTTAAACTAGAATTTGATTTTTAAAAGGATACAATAGAGAAAAAAGATTCATGTAGCCGACCCACGTAGTGGGATAAAGGCTTGATGTTGTTGTTGTTTTATAAAAGGCATTCAAGGCCTCCAGTAAAAAAAATTCATTAACAAAGGTATAAAGCCGACGAAACCAAATCTCCTATCGGTAAGTTAATATGGTCGACAAGGTTAAGTCAATGAATGATCACATATACCCCGATGATGATCATGTTGAATGCAAATCTCAACCGGAATGGTTAACTCCAAAATTCAAAATGCCACTCAAATATCTAAAAAATCAAAAAAAAAATTGAAATCATCAAGTCTAGAATATTTAAAATTAAAATTCAAACACTTAAAGCAAAGTCCATCCACCCTCCGCAACAGTTTGCCTATGTAGACAAATTAAAATTTACTTCAGCTCACATAAAATCAATGCCTAATCGAAAATATCATTATGATCTATTATCAAATAATCTCCTACTAATAAGAAAGTGGTACATGTCCTCTGACCGTTGATTTTGCCGCCAAATGATACTGCGGGATAAACGATTATGACTCGAGCCCCTCTGAACCGAGTGGTTTTGCCGCCAAATGGCACCACGAGATACCAATTATGATCAGATCCAGTACGTTCTTTAGTGGCATCAAATCCTTGAGACATAAATCAATAGGATATAATCAATAGGGCACAAAGCCCTTTGTTAGCTAAGATGGAGTCAAATTTGTCCCCTTAGGTAAGCATCCACCCATGTCTATAAAATCCTCTTGGACGAAGCAACCCATGGCTGCCGACAAGGATCCTTCTATTAGGTTGGGTCGACTACCTCCTCTGACTAAGTAAACCAGGGATCACGATGGCCCGGGACGACGAAACTATGGGATCGTGATTGGGTCCATCATTCATTCCCCCACCATCCGCTTTAAGTGCAAGATGGTGCCATTTCTGATTTTAAATATCAAACCTTGAATTTCCAATTACCAAACACATGATGCTACTATACAACTGATACTATGTATCCATGGATACAACGTATCTGATTGACGACTAGCCTTAATCAAAAGTTCTCTCTCGTTATCGGGAAGGGCAATTAACTATAGGGGCTTGTGTCTACAGCAAACCAGAACTTAGATCATAAAGTTCTCACAAAATGAGGGCGAAATATCCGGGTAGTGTCTTATCTACAAACTCATCTGCCTTCCAAAATTTACCCCGGAACTTTATTCCGTTAAAACTCCCCCCGAAAAAAGAAAAGCAAAGCGGGGGAGGCTGGGGCCGAATTTTCGGAGCCCACAATTGTACTTTACTTCAAAGCTCATGCCACATATTCACAAATCCTTCTAACAAAACTACCACCCCTTTTATCTCTCAATTATTCCTTGTGGACAGAATATGAATTCGGATTCTTTATTATTCCCACCCTTTTCAGCCATCTCTAATGGCTGCTTATTGCCTATAAAATCTAGCCGTATGCTTAAATCATTCGCCATTTGATTTCTTAACCAACTTAGAAGTTTTTCTCTCACTTTTGTAATTCCACGAAGGCTCCTCCATCCCTTCTCAAACTATCATTGGTTTATCTTCATAGAAGTGGTTCAGACGTCCATGTGCATATCTTTTTATGTAAATGAAAGCAAATTATAAATCCTATTTAAATATCTCTTCTTCCATGATGTTTTTCACAACTATATCTTAAAATGCACTTAGCTCCAATAGCCTAATTTATGTCTTCATAAAAACATCTTTAGTGTCTATTCAAAGAATTTTTTTATCTGACTTTGTCTTAACAGGTTTTTACATTTAAAAATCTTCTTAAAGCCTCAAGTTCTTTGTGCTTAAACTTGATTATATGTCAAAAAAATTTCCTTGAATATTCTCATAAGAGTTGCACAAGTTTTGTTTCAAGAAATCTAAACTAATGAGTTTTTTTTTTCTCTCTCTTGCTTTTGCTTTGTGCTTTAATCAATAAATGTCCTTGTTAAGCCTCTATCTCTTTGTACTTAAACAATTAAACTTGGATCTATTTCAAGAAATGCTTCTTCAGCCAATTATAATAGCTATGCAATATTAAAGAAATATAAAGTAAACCGTTTTTCTCTTTCTTTGCCTTTGCAGTTTCTTTGATTATATCATTTCAGAGACCCAAGCTTTTTTAATTAAATTTAGTTATATTTTAAGAAATATTTCTTCAATCATTTATAACAGCTGGGTAAATATATAACAATCTCTTCAAAGCCGGAGATTCGGTTTGGTCCAGAGCCTAATTGATGTATACATTGCACAGTTTCAATCCTACAAATGTTTTATAATGTTTCAAAAAGTTGGGGTACCAGATTGAATAGATGACTTTATAACTAGATTACCATTAACTAAAATAAACCATATTGCAAACTCAGTACTTGATAACAAGAATGGTAGTGCATTTGTGGTTTCAATTTGCAAATAAGTTTAGCTTGCAAAAAATGTATAAAACTTTCCTTGCCAAAATATTTTTGATTACTAAGTTTAGATAAATTGAATTAAGTGTTGCTGAGATGAGGATGCTTAGATGGATGAGTGGCTTCACTCTTCGAGACTGAATGCAAAATGAGTATATATGTGAAAAGGTCAGAGTAGCTCCGGTGGCTAAGATTAGAGAGAGTCATCTTCGATTGTTTGGAAATATTAAAAATGACATTTTTATTATATTTGAATGAGAATTTAACTCTTAACATGACACAATGGAGAAATAGGATTCGTGTAGTTAACCCCCCGTAGTGGGATAAAAGTTTGATGTTGTTGTTGCAGTTTAGATAAATTGATTATAGTGTTTTGTACATCATTAATGTCTAGCAAACTAGCCATTAAATTATGATCTTGCATGTGTGAAGCATGATCTCCAAGAAAAACTATTTTAACCTTAAACTCAACAACAATAATTATATATAACCAATAAATGACGGATGATCATCATCTTCTGATCTGAATAGCTTTAACAAAGCATAGGTGCATGCGATGCATTGAAATGAGTACTATAAAAGACATGCATGCATCATTCGTTGTCATCGCTCTAAAACAAAAGACTGAATATGTTATGCTCTTTGTTTGTGTATTCTAGAGTGTTTGTTACATGTTCATTGTCATCAGCCTAAGATGGTAGTCCATTTATGTTATACTCTCTGCTCGTGTATGATATACTATCTTTCTAGAGTTCAGTATTATAACTCTAAAATAATATAATATGCACTTCACAGTTATCCTCTTCCTCATTCGTGAGTTGTAATAGTTCATCCATGATCATCTCATCCAAAAATTGAGTTTTCAAACAAACTTCTAATCTAACTTGGACATTATAAGCACTAGTACCAATCACTATATCACTACTTCATTTCTATTGCTGAACTTTCACAACATAATATAAAGTATAAATTAACCCATCGTCCATGAATATTTGCCCTTTCTATTTAATTTCTTGCAAATAAATAATAATTATTCTTCTTTTAATCATTGTGTCCATCACTAAATCTCATGTTTTCGCATTCAAACACCTCAAATTATAAATAGCAAACATATTCCTAATCTTATTCTAAACCCCTTCCCTACTTCTCTCCACTGTCAGGTAAAATTGCGAAGCAACAATTCATGAAATTTCCCTAGCACTAGCAAATTCTTTCATGAATTTTTTATAAGCTCTAGTGCTCTACAGTCTACACTAGGTGTTCAACTTAACATCAACATCAACCCTCTTCGTTCTGGCCTGGGACCGGCAATAGTGAACTGAAAAAACACTTAAGGAAAATAGGGAGGCTTAAGACAAATATAGACTCTTTTTTTTTCCAAATGATGTCGAAGTACTCGAAATAAATCAAAGTCATATATTGTAACTAGCTCATTCTATGAATTCAGCAATATTTCTTTTTCAGAACCCTATCACAAGCTAACCATGTATTGTTGTACCATCTCTGTCTCTTCTATCATTAAATAAATGCAATGGTAAAGGTCGTATGGTTATTAATATATTCAAAGAAATGACGGGTTTTATCTAATACAGAGGAAAAAAGGAAAATTTAACAAAAAACCAAACTTCCGAAAACCAATTGATAAAAATTTTGCAGCAACTGAACTAAAGGAACAAATGAAATATGCCGACACATTCTGAAATGCATGTATCAATCAAAAACGTAAACTTTAACCATTGCCGCAGAGCGGGAGGAGGCAAGAAGAATCAGAAGTCTACATTTGGATGATCAAGTCCTCGCTTGCCACCAGGAAATTAAAATTAAAAAAAAAAAAAAAACAAACAAACAAACTGAACACGTAACGTACCCTCGGAGATGCACCCCTTCGAAAGCCTAATATATCCGAGTATCCGACTCGTCGGGCATGGCGATTGGTACAGCGAGCAAGAAAAAAGAGTAGAGGAAACGAGGGTCCGCGCACTCTAGATACCGACTAATGAGCGAAAGGTAGAGAAGCCAGAGGGTCGGAGTAAAGCCTCTCACTCCGTATCACCTTTCCTCCATTCGCACGCCAGATGGCTCAGCCTCCTCTTCGTCTTCGCGCGCTGGCGCCAATAGTCGCAGAGGGTCGACCCTCTCTAGCTCGCAAAGTTGTTTGGTTTCTAGGACCTAATGATAAAATACTAAGGAGCTTTTTGGTATAACTACAGTGGTATTTAGTAAATCCCGTTAATTATGATTTACTTATCAACTTTAACATTAATTATATTTAATAAGTTTAGGGTTAATTAATCTAATTAGAAATTAACTTAATTATTATTAATTATCAAATTAGTTATTTAGATGTTAATTATCAAATTAGAAACTAGTTTAACTAAATCCTAATTAATTAAATATTTAAGTATTAAACTAATTTAATAATAATTATAGTACTAATAAATATAATAACCAATAAATTATAAATATGAATTAAATTAAATTAATGGTAATTATACTACTATTTATCATATTAATTAAACTAATTAAAATATTATATAATTAAAAAGTTAATAATTAATCCTATAATACTTTCCTCTTCCTGTTTTTTTCGAAAGCCCTCTTCTTATTTCTTCATTGCTTTTTCGCCTGAGGGTAGAGGCTTCGTTGGTTCGCATACGTGACGTAGAGGCTTCGTTGGTTCGTGTGAGGTACAATTTCGAATGAGCGTTTGGCATTGCCTATCTAGGGTTTGCTTTTCCTCTTATGCATTTCTTTGTTGTTGTTCTACTTCATGTGAAGTTTAGTTTTACAAGTATCGAAGCATCTCTGCCTCCTCCGAAGATGTTCCTATCGAATCGAAAGTTGCAACTGAAGTTTGTCATTATGGTAATAATATTTTTGCCCTTTTGCACCCTTCTTCCGCTAAATCCAAGCCCGTAAATTTGTAAATCTGTCGAACGACGGGATTTACTGAATCCCATATTTAGCCGTAAATTTGAGATTTACGTGAAATTCGGATTTAAGGCACCTTCGGAAACTGTTTGGCTAGATTTAACATAAATCCGATGTAAATCCAATACCAAACAACCGGTAAGAGATTTTTCTAAATAACACTCAAATTTTTTATATTATTTTAATTTTATTGTTTACCTATATCATATTTTAAATATTTAAATAAATTAAAAAACAAATTTCTCATTTTAAATTCCTAAGCCCTACATCGCCTGCCCATTCCCACCTATATGGTTGCCTTCAACTCCCTTAGTTATGTTGTCTTTGCCGACTCCCATATCATTTGATCCTCTCTTTCTTTCTTTGATCATTCTCTAAAGCACTACTGCATTATAAGTCAATGATGATCAAAGCATATTGAATTCCTCTTTGCAAGTGTTAGAAGTATTTTAGGGTTCCCTATAGTGATCTTTATGATATATGAATCCATGGAGTGAAATGCACTCACTAATGAATCTGACAAGATTCATTTTTGGTATCTAAATATTTAGTTATAAGACCACATTCATCGAGCTACACATTTTGTTTAATATGAAGTGTTCATAATTGTGCATTATTGTGTAGATGTTGACCATATCATTGTGAATGTTATGAGCATAAGGGGCTGAAATCTACAAATAAGAGAGTAAAAGAAGTGATATAATGAATTAATTGTGCTCGGCCGAAATGAAATTATTATTATGTACACCCAAATATCTCAAGGACTCGGCGCCGCCATGATAAAGCCAACTCAAGGCAAGTTGGTGGGATAGTGGAAGCCTAGTTAGTGAACCTGCTAAAACATTGAAGGATCTTGCCAAATCCACAACAAAGACACCAAAGTACACGAGACCTCTCACTTGGTCATTTAACATGTTCTCCATATCTCAGGGTGTAACAAATTGATAATTATTAAAATAAAATTAAAATGGTAATCAAAATTTATGTCTAAATTGGAGCTATGTTTTACAATAATTCTGGATTCAGCATGTAGGGCAATGAAGCTAGGTTTTTTGGGCGTCATGGAGCCACGTACTAAAACAAGTTTTTTAAATGTTTTTTTTCTCTCCACTCTCCTCCCTCACTACCTCGGTAATGGCTCTCCTTGGAAGGAAATATAAAGAAAGAGAAGAAAGGAGGAGAAAGTAGAGAGGAATTGGGATTTTCTTCGCCGATCAATTTTGTTCTTTTACAAAAATTCTCAAATCATTATAGGTGACTTTTCTCCTATTTTTATTTTTTTAGGGGTTTTGATTTCAACTGCCCAAAATTTTTTAAATCAATTTATTACATTTTATCTAAATTTAGTGAACTTCCACTACGTAATTTTTGTATGCGTTATTATTGATTATTCTATATATTTTAACTAGTTGATTTGTTAATTTTATCATGTAGAATGTTAATTATTACATTTTGTATGATTTGCACATGATATAAATTTTTGGCATTTTAATACAATTATTATGAATGAATATGAGTATGTAAGTGGGTAATAATTGGTTGCTATTACTTTCATAATAATATGTTTGTACTTTTGATATACACAAGGATGAATAAATGCTAATTATTTACTTTTGTTGGCTGGAGACTGACTAAACTATATAGGATTTCGGACCAATGGGCTTTCTTTAAATATTGTAGTTTGGTACTATTCTCAACTTATTCGCATGATTTACTAATTGAGAGTTAGAAGGAGATGATTATTATGTTGTTGGACAAAGAGTGACGACTTTGTTTATTAAGCCAGTGGTTACTGATTTTTTAGTTACTAGAAAAATACTACGAAAGCCACAACTTTTTGTTTATTGTGATTATTGAACTGCATGTTATTATATTGATTTACTACTATTGTATTATTTTATTATCATTATTGATTACTATCATTATACTATTTCACTATTAATATTGATTATTATCACTATATTGTTACTATTATTGAGCTTGTGAGTTCAATTACTAAGTATGTGATATAAGATACTGATTTGATGCAGATATAAAATAACTGAACATCATGTGCATACTCCTATATAATTTCATGATAGTACGACATTGATAGAGATTCCGACAATCATCATAGATACTTCAGTTTTATTGATTTATATATTTTTTTATTGATTGGATAGCACTTCTATGACGTACAATTTAAGAATGATTATTTAACATTTTACTATTTCGACATTCATACTGTATTTACTGCTTTAAAGATTTTACTATTTTCGTACTGCACTATTTTACTGGCTTATGTGCCATATGTTCGCACTAGCTAACTTTTTTACAGGCTTCACTGCAACTACATATATATTTTCTTACTTCTACACAAACTCATGGTCATCTTAACTAAGTGATTATACACATACTAATTATTTTCCATACTTCGAGTGCGGTAGTAGAATTTTAGTGACCCACTGGGTTTTTTAGCTCATTATATTTGGCTTAATAATTTTATATCATGAGCGATATTTGTGAGCGTGAAATTAATCTAACAGAACTCTTCAAGTTTTTATGTTATTTTATTTTAGTTATTCTTTTGAAGTCAAGAATAGATAGATAGTGTGATGTATTGTATAACTCTTGACTATTGTTTTTTTTTTTTTTTTGTAATGAATGCAAACGTATATTGATATTTTTTATCAATATTGAGTTTTTCGTTGTTATTATAAAAGATAATTTATATCATTATTTTCAAATTAGATTCTTAAGCATTGCACATGGACCATTCACTTTATCTCAAGAGCTACTCGCTCAACCAAGGCATACTCAACCAATCTCAAAGTTAGCTCAGCTCAAATTAGGAATCACTCACCCAATCAACTATAATATTCACCACATTATGCCAAAATGACAAGTGACCTTATCTAAAGTAAATTATTTCATGGATAGACTTGCAATCTCATATTATGTCTTAGCATCTTCTACGAGTAACTCGCCAAGACAACTGTCTATATATATGTACCAATCTATATACTTTCCAATTCTTTTATTCAACCTTACTATTTCTAGTGCCACAAATCAAAGGCTCATTTAATCATTCATAGGTTTCATCAGTCAAGGGTTTCTTCTTTTTTCGAGTGTTGTGCTAAAATCCTTAGTTTGATCATTCATTTAATTAAAATTTATGTTTTAATCAAATAAATTGGATAAATAATATTGATTAAATAATAAAAGCCTTTTACGTTTATGCTTAATTTCATTTGGATGGCATTTTAACCTTGGATTTCAAGGCTTTTAATAAATTTTTAATAACCAAAAGTGAGCCCAAAGTATTAAAAATTGATTTTGTGGACCCCAAAAATATATAAATCGGACTATCTGGGTCAAAAGTCAAGCCCAATCGCCCTCGTGCACCCGTTGGCTTATGCAAGTTACTGCCAATTATAACAGGTGTTTTTATTTTTATTTTTTGAATAGTAATTTTTTATAAATAATAATTTTTTAATTTTAAATAGTAAATATTTTTTAATAATCTAAAATAAAAAAATATAATATTTTTATTTTCCTAGAATATTTTTCTTCTCCCCTTTCATCTATCAATGTGGGGTAGGGGAAGAGCACAACTCTTCTTCTTCTCCTTTGCAGAAGGGCTACAGTCCTTACCTTTTTTTGTCCTTCTCTTCTACACTTCTTCTTACATTAGATGCATCCCAGCGTCTTGGATATGTAACATCTCTTATCAAGCTCCAGTACCCCTCTTTTTGTAGAAAGAATCTACCTTGTCTTCCATCTTCTTCTTCCATATTCTCCTTCATACATTAAAGTCATTCAAATGTCTTTGACATATGACATCCCCTATCAAATTTTATTGCCCCTCTTTTTACAGAAGGAGTAGCTCTTGCCTTTTTTTCTCCTTCTCTTCTACACCTCTTCTTACATAAGAGGCATTCCACCATTTTGGATAAGCGGCATCCCCTATCAAGCTCTAGTGCTCATCTTTGTGTAAAAGAAGTTTCAATGAGAGATCAGTTTTTCCCTAAAGTACCATGACAAAAGAAGATTAAACATCTCTTACACAAAATGTTAGTTTAAAGAGATCTGAAAGAAGTAGCACACGGGAGGAGAATCGGTGAACTTCAGTGGCCGAGCATAATTTTGATGATAATTTATGATTGGGAAGAAATCTGGTGATCTTAAATTGATCCTTTGATATGAGGAATCTAACGTAGGTGATTAGGTGTTATCTCAATGTTGACATTCAGGTAGGGAACTACAATAGTGAGAATTATTTTGTTGGAGATAGTATTCTGACGGAGCCAGATGGTGGATATCTTGATTAAGAGGATCAAATAATGTGTTGACCACAACATTCTAACAATACACTCAATTAAGTGGGGACATGCTGATTATTTCCCTATAAAGGTTCGATTGGGAACGTGCTCCTCCACTATGATTTACTACCATATGCGAGATGATGTTAATAAAAGCATTTTATTCTATGTAATTTGAACTTCAGCTCCTTATGAAAATGACTGTACACTCAAACATGATGATGAATTTCACTATATTGATTTCATGTAAATCCAATGATATTGTATGTGGTTGAGACATTCATGATTCATATGAGTTTAATTTTTTTTTTTTTTTTGAAGCAAAAAAAGATCCACATTCATATAAGAATATACTTTATCTGTGAATTTGCCCCTTTAAGAGAAACTTTGTCCTTTATGCATCTTTGATGTATGTTTTGATATATTACCCTCAATTAGAGCAACTATATTATATATATATATATAGGCTTTTAGCCTTTTGAGATTTTGATGTATATGTATCTTTTGATGTTTTAATCTTTCTAAGGTCTTTGGTGTTCCAGCGCCTTTTGTGGCTTTTAACCTTCTAAGGTCTTTTATATACCTTTGTCTTTTGAGACGTTTAGCCTTCTAAAGTCCTTGGTGTTCCAGTGACTTTTGAGGTTTTTACACTCTAAGGTCGTTTATGTATTTGTGCCTTTTGAGACTTTAAGCCTTCTAAGATCCTTGGATCGATGAGTGGTGACATTGTCAGCCACTTACTCTCATGAAGTCTTTCCAGTGAAGATCTTGTCCCCTAATAACTTCATTTTGAGGCTATCTCATGGGCAAGTCTTCCTGGTGTTATGAGTGGAGACCTTATCTATCACCTACCCTTCTAGGATCTTTCTAATGAAGACCTAATCCACTACTAGCTTCCCTTCAAGGCTACCTCATGAGCAAGCCTTCCTGGGGTTATGAGTGGAGACTTTGTCTACCACCTGCCCTAATGGGATCTTTTTAATGAGGACCTCATCCAGTACTAGTCTCTTTGAGGTTACATAATGGACAAACCTTCCTAAGGCTGATATTATATGCAATGTTATTTATATAAAGTTTCATTAATCGTTGATAATAAAACTTGTTTGAAAGATACATAACTTGAATATTATATAAAGTTTAGATTCTTTGAATAATTTCAAACATGAGAACATTCTTAACCAATAATGCCGATAATTTCTTTGTCACAGTTCTTCTGGTTTCCTTTATTCTCCCGCTGATGATTTATAAGTTGCTTTTGTAAATAATGACCTAGATGTCCTTAACAAAATAGATATTCAATCCAATCCTTTATTTGAAAAAAAAAAATTAGTTGAATGTCCCTTTGTTTTATGAAAGTTAAAATATTGAGACTGATCTCCATCCAACAGATTCATCAAGGACTTTAGCAATTTGAGATGTTCAAGATTTTCAATCTCTATCAAAATATTAACCGTTGATGTATTTAAAGGAGTGTTGTCAAGCGATTTTGGATTAATTTGATGATAATCATTTTTTGACTTATCGTGCCTTCTTTGTTATATAGGCTGATCAAATTCTTGTGAATTTTTTTTCATTTGAAGGATGATTGCTCAAAATGCTTTTGATTAGCAGTGATGGCCTCATTTGCTATGAACTGTACATCCACACGATGAATTATGTCAGCATATAAATGAATTATATCTCACTTAAGTGTCAAGTGAAAGGGGCAAGGACGAAGCCCTCCGAGGAAAACTCTTATTAGAAACTTGAGATTTACCCCTGAAATTTGTCGAGTCTAGGTGGAAATTCTTTGAAAATATACTTTGAGTGACTCTCCTTCGTTTTGGAGGATCCCATAGAGTTGGGAAGAGTCCTTAATAATTCTTTGATTTATAATCAATTATTCGACAAATAGTTTGACTAACTTGATGAACATGATAGTCCCTGTTGAAAGTGAATAGAAACATGTGCGAGCTTGCCCTTTGAGGGTAATAGAAAATATTTGGTAGAGGAGCGCATACAAGGCTCGTTGGATATACATAATGGTTCTACAATGATTGATATACTCGTAAGGGTCGGACGACCCATCATAAGAGTATACACTAGGTAATTTGAAACCTACAAGAATGAGATTTTTAAGGATGGTTATATTTAGGGGAGATGGTTTTTGAAAGTCCTAACGATGAAAGAATTTTCTTCGACCTCTTAAAGAGAACTCTTCTCGGACTAGTCGTCGTTGTTCATTTCGTGAAGCGTTGTGTGGGATTTCATCAATACGAAGTTGGACCAAGCCCTTAATAACAATTGAAGGAGCGCAAGTTAGTCTTTCTATGTGAGAGGTATCGAAAAAAAACTCTCTGTGTCAACGAGATCAATACCTTGATGTGACAGGGGATGAATTCTTGCCTGAGGGAGAGAGGGCACTACTTAAAGATGTTCATGTTAGATATCCCCTGTTAGTAGTAGAACTTGAGGGAGATGAATCTCTTTTTGTTGTGCTAGTTGTCAGGCTCCTTATAAAAGTTGAAGGTTCTTATTATGAGATTCCACTATTTTTTTGTTGCAATTTTCTAGGAAAAGGTCATGAAGTCCCTTCTGTAGTAATGCTTCACCCACCAGGATAAAAGAGGTAAATGTTTGACATCTCTGATTCATAGATTGGATTATGAATTTATGGGTGTTAGAGTGAGAGGCTCCTTTGTTGTGATGCTACAATTGTTGACCATTCAAATGGATTTAGGTGTGCTTATAATATGGGATTGGTTCCCATAGACGACGTCAAACAGTTGTATTTTAAAAAAATTGAGCCGATAGAGATTGAATTTCACGTCTTTGCAATGAACAAAAATTTAGCACGAACATGTAAAAAAGATAAAACCAAATAATTATTTACATGGAAAATTCGGAAAGAAAAAAACTACGTGGCCTAGCCTTGTTGCAAAATTCACTATGTAACAAGTAATACAAAAATCATTTTTTCTTCATTATTGATGAAGAGGAAAATACAACGATCAACAATAATTGGATACAACAATTATGATAAGGTCATTTGATTTGGACTCATTTGGGCTCATATTGGATCGAATTTGGTGTTGTTGGGTTCGTCTCCTCGAGATGCTTAATTTGACTATAAACTTGCTGAAACCGAAGTTTGAATGGTCCTGATTTTAATTTCTAAAGCTTCTAACTCATACAAATTATTCTTTTTACAAAAAAACTTATTATTATTTTTTTAGAAGATTCAAAGATGCATTAAAAAGGAAATAAAACAACCTAATACAAACTAAATGATCCTTGAAGAAAAGGATCCTTATTAAAATCAATTTTGTTATCATTAAACCTAATAGTTTGATATGAAACCCACTGTTTCCTATTTTGAAACCGTTGAGATGCAGGGGATACCAAATAAATAAAACAACCCGAAGGTTGATTAGTATCCCAGAGTTCCCATCCGGTTAAAGAATAGAATCAAGTAACGATTCCATAAACAAAAATAGTAGGTTTAAAAAACAAAAAAGCTAAGAGAAAAAACAAGCTATAAAAAAAACCCAAAGGAAAGTTACAAAATAGATAAGACATTCTCAAAATATCTATTAAAACAAATAATAGGTATTTTATAAGTCTTTTCAAAAAAAAAAAACATTTGTAAAACCAAGCATAATAAAAGGAAAATTCTCCGAAAGGAATTCCCGTCTTCATGTCTCTAACTGCTTTAAAATCGGGTATCATATTGAAAGCTTTTGTGAAGAACCCATCGACCCGTTCTTCATCTTGTGATCAACAATCCTTCTTCTATTTTGATCCTTCATAGGTCCTAGCCCTTGAAGCTCTTTGAATAGCTTGGGTTTAGAACCGGAAATCAGAGTACTCTTATTCCCTTTGAATAAAATAGTTTTATTGAATTTTAAACTGGTTGTAGAGGATGGCGAAATGGAACAGCCATCTTTAATTAAATCGTTAACAGCAAGTAATCCTGAAATATTATCAGCTTTAGAAGGAATTAAAACCGTGACTTGCTCTTCCATACCCTTCTCCATAACAGCCTCCATCAAGTTAGGAACTTGAAAATTTGAATTCTCCATCAATTTAGGAGAATTAGTTGGAGGATTAGATTTTAGACCAGCTGGAATAGAATGGGTCTCAATTGCCTTAACCGCCTCCATGCTTGGTGGAATTTTAAAATTTGAATCTAGAGATCCCAAACTTTCAGCAATATCAACAAGAGTTCCATTAGAAATTTCTTCCTTAGACGGATTAGCAGCCAAAACCGAACTTAGCTCCTTCTCACACGCCTTCGAAACAGCCTCCATCACTTGTGGTATTTGAAAATTCAAAACTTCAGCTATTTTAGGCATACACGTTGGACTAGTAACTATTGGACTAGGTGTATTATCAGCATCCAACGAACCAGATACATTAAAATCAGCATTTGTATTATGAGCTAAATCTGGTTTGCTCCACAAATTTGAATTAATGCTAACAACCACTTCATCTCTACCCTTGATTCCAGCTGTATTTTCTACCAAATTTGAATCAGATTCCGGATGGGGACAATCTGGCCGGCGAACTTTCTGAAAATCTGCACCATGGTTTACTTGAGAACCTCTTAACATTTTTAAAATTTCTGTTGGATTTGAATTTGACGTGCATCCAGGGCCCGTAAGAGCACTCATCAATTGATAGAGGTTCTTTGGTAGCTTCCTTCTTACTAAGATCAGAATTTTGAAAACCATTTGAACATACAACATCTTTATGTCCAATAATTCCACATTTGAAGCATATAGAAGATAAATTTTTAAATTCAAATTTTTGAAAGAACTTGCCATGAATACCTTCAACCCAAACACCAGTAGGGAGTTTGGAATTTAATTTCACCCGAACACAAGCTATGGCGAATTCCCTTCTCCCCCATCTAAACATGTTTCCATCCAATAACAACGGAGTCCCTATACTTGAAACAATTCTCGAAATGTTGGTTTCGTCCCAGAAGTGTAATGGTAAGTGTGGAAGATGAACCCAGATGGGAGAAGAAATCCCATCCAAGGAATTGGGAGAAAAATTGGGAGTCCATTTGTCTAATCCAATGACAAATCCTCCCACATACCATGGACCTCCATTGAGAACTTCATCTATTGCATCCTGAGATTGAAAGGAGCAAAGGAACCAATCTAAACCAAGAGCAGTAATATGGAATCCTCCAAATTTATCCCACTACCTCCTTAATTCAAAAGCACAGCTGGGAAATGACAAGTTTTTGCAAAGGATCTTTACTACCAATGAATTCCTAAGAACATGAACATTGGATTTTTCTTTTTCCAAGTCAAGTTTAATAACCTTAACATCCTTATTTCCTTCATGAGAAAAAGATGAATTAATTTTAATGTGTGGTTTCTTTATCCACACATTAGAATTACTCAAATTTTGATTGAAGCTACCAGAGGTTGAAGCCTCCAAATCATTGGCTCTAGGAACCAAAACCGGCAAAGATGAACAAGACTTACTTGTCATAGCATTTAAAACTTCTTTTCCTTTACCACTCACCATCAACGGTTTCTTCTTAGAAATCAATCCTTCCTCTCTAATCACTAGAGGAGAGTTGAAAAAACTCGAAAAGTTGCGATTGAATGTAAAACTACCTTTTGAATCCAACAAAGTTGGACGCGCGGTAGAAACAAGGGAGTTGGTGTTCCGGTCATCCAAGGATGACCGGCCACCATTCTCCATTTACAATGAATGCAGCCTTCTCTTCACTTCCAAAGCCGAAAACCCTCTTCCAAAATCTTCCTCAATTCGTGGAGCTTCTCTCTCTTCCAAAGCTTCCTCAATTCGTTTTGACACAAAAAAACTTATTAATGAACACTTTAAACAAATAATCTAGCAAATATGAATAAAACACGAATCATTTACTACACTAAAAAGTAGCGAAGAGGTGACTATTTGGACTCTTGATTTTCTGGTTATCATCTTTGTGTTTTTGCATTATGATTTTAGAGTAATGAAATTTGAGACTCTATCTAGTTGTCACCTTTTATCTACTTGAAAATTCTGGGATACTAACCAATCTTTTTTTGTTGTCTTAAAAGTTTGGTGTCCCCTACACCCCAAATGTTCAAACTGATCTTATTTCAATTGTCTTTTTTTTATTTTGCAATACACTCTTTTTTATGAGTTGTTGTTTGCTTTTCTTTAGTGTTTTCTTTCCATTTGTTAGGAAATAGAAGTTTTTTTGGTTTTATTTCATTTTTTAACTTGTAATAGTTTTTTCTTCATGGTTTAATGGTTTACTGTAATTTGCATCTCTTAAAAAAAAAAAGAGTTAGCAATTTTTACATTTAATTAATGGCCGGAGGGAGGGGTTTAAGGATGTAGGCCAGTAAAGAGGTGGACGGAAGTGGGGTAAATCACTCGGCCATGAGGAGAACGAAGGTCTCAGACGATCCCGTTGAAGGAAGCTCAGCGCGGAGGGACTGGTGATTTTGCAGAGAGAAAAAATGGTGGATGGGGAAAACGCCGGAGGTTCATTGTAAAAAGCAGCGCGTAGATGCCCCGTCGCATCAAGATGATTTTGTAGACAATATTTTGTATTAATATATCTTTGGATATAATAAGAAAGTTGGCCCACTCGGCTGTCGGTCCTCACTCGATTGCTTTGACCCGCAACAACTATCCGATTCTGCAGAGTTGCAGTCTTCAACGCGAAGCCCACGCGGAAGGTCAGTTGCGCAAAGTGGCCAGCACCTTTCAACCCGAACGACCCATCAACGGCCTACACCCGCATTCCGGAACGATCTGACGGCTTTATTTCACCAATCGCAATCCAGACGAATCTCAACGGCGATTCGCAGGCTGTTTTGTTTTGTACTGTTTTTTATTTTCATTTTCTCCCGTCGGCGTTCTGCATCTTTTCCAGATCGGCAGTTCTCAGCGGGTTAGAGAGAGATAGAGAGAGGGGAGGATCCTTCATCATCCCCATCCCTAGTCTCTTTTCTACCTCATCGATTCTCTTTCTCCATTAATTTCACCCTTGAGGTTTATTTTGGTTTGATTCTTAGCTGCTTGCGGTTTCTAATTTTATTTTATTTTTGTCTTTTATTTCTTGATCTGAGATTAGTCGATCCAATGAAGGGGCTGATCATCTTGGTTTGTTGCAGGAATCGGAAGTCTGGAAATGTCATCGATCGAGGAGGAGGCGTTCGAGCACACTCTCCTCGTGGTGCGGGAGGTGTCGGTTTTCAAGATCCCACCACGTAGTACGAGTGGTGGGTACAAGTGTGGCGAGTGGCTGCAATCGGATAAGATCTGGTCCGGCCGTCTCCGCGTCGTGTCTTGCGGTGACCGCTGCGAGATCCGGCTTGAGGACCCCAGCTCTGGTGAGCTCTTTGCCGCCTGTTTTGTTCTACCTGGTCACCGGGAGAGCTCCGTCGAAACCGTGCTCGATTCCTCCCGATATTTTGTTCTGAAGATCGAGGACGGACGGGGTAAGCATGCATTCATTGGCCTAGGGTTTAATGAGAGGAACGAGGCGTTCGATTTTAATGTGGCTCTCTCTGATCACGAGAAATATTTGAGGAGGGAGCACGAGAAGGAGTCTGATGGTGTGGAGGGTGACGAGAGCTCGATCGATATACACCCTGCAGTGAATCATCGACTAAAGGCAAGTTTTTGGATTCATGTGTACATAGACATGGTGGTATTTGGGGTGGTTCTTTTTTTTTGTTTTTCCTTTCCAAAGTGATTGAAATGGTCTTTGTGGGGGCAACTTTCTGAATGCTTCCACATAGGGCTGCTTGACTACTATTTCCTTTTTTTTTATGTTTGAAAATTTCTGTCGTCTGAAGTTGCTTTTGGGTAACTTGAATATATATTCATAATATAAAACAAAATTGCTTTTGGGTAGTAGTAGTAGTGATAAAGAAAGCTATTGTCCTACTTAAAAAATGAAAAACAAAATCAATATCCACAATCATTTTCAGAAAGAACCGTTTTACTCATAATAATTCTGTCATTTTTTTTAAAGCTGCAGCCGTTTCAAATAAATCCCAAGTAGATTGCATGCTATGTAACTCAGTTTGCTTAATTTATAAGTTTCTTGTGGTGATTCATTTTCCTTAAGTGATTGTGTCGACTCTTCCAAATCAGTTGCTTGGTTGGTTAGCTTATGAAGGTTGCAGCTATGATTCTGCGTAGTTGGAGCAATTTCACTTTTGGTGGTTAGAGCTTTCCTCTATAAAAAAAAAGAACCATCGTGTAGTGATTTGTTGTATAAGTTTATGGAGATAAGCTATTATTACAGTGACATTTTCTTCATTACCTAAATCAAATTTACATATAATGTAGTTACTAGTTAGGAATCACAGAACACCTCATAGTGATAAAAATTACTTGCTTGTTAATGCCTGCTTTCTTAGCGCAAACAGAAGTGTTGGTCAAGCAGTAGAAGGAACTGGAATGGTATATGTTACGTGCTTGATTATGTCATGTTAGCACTTGACTTGCTGTACAGTTTTGCACAATTGGACACATTATCATGGCATGAAATCTATAGGATTGATGACAGATCATTCTGTCACCTAAATCACGGTTCTATTATCAAAATCTTTTGCAGAATGTGCTATCTGGTTACAAATTTCATTGACGTGTCAAAATAAAACTAAAAAGGTTGGTTAGCTGCTACAGCTGGACTAAAGGGGGCCTTGATAAGCTAATTTACTGCAAACGTTGGCTCTTCTAAACTCCAAACATTTCCTTTTCTATTTTTTTTTTAAAATCAGGATGGTTAACTTAAATTAATATGCTAAGAAGCAAAGATACTCTAATTCAATGCATCCATTGTTCAAGTGTGTTTTATTGATTTTACTTGTTATGTGCTAGAATATTGTGACAGTAGAGAAAGATAATTTAGTACCTTAGTTTTTGTCAAAACGGAGAATTTGAGAGTGAAAAGCTTTTAATTTTATTATGCAATTTACTCCCTATTTATAGATCTATACAAGGTGTATTGATAAGGAAACAAATAACTCTTATAATAATGAGAATACAATTATTCCTACATAAATGGAAGGAATTAATGCTATCCAGGTAGTCTTCCCACGGATTACTATTCTCAGCCAATTGATATCTTTGGGATCGTAAGGTTGAGATTTAACACTCCCCCTCAAGCTGGGAAGTATGGATCCGTCATTCCCAGCTTGTCAATCATTCG
>NW_021318648.1:337214-367108 GCF_001605985.2 Dendrobium catenatum
TCTTTATCTTTGAATTTTGAAGAATCTTTACCTCTCTCCTTCCACGGTGATTCTTTGTTCATCACCATTGCTGAGCTTTCAACGACCTTTGGTTTTAACATCACTCCTCGTCGACTTTCTTCTGCGCGGATGAGAGAAATGGTTTCGTTGAGTGATGGCGTCTCCTCTTTGCCAAGGATCTAAACTCTAACTTGGTCAAATTCTGCATTTAGTCCTGCAAGAAAATCATAAACTCTATCTTTTTCAATAAAGTTCTTTAGGATCGCCGCATCTTTCGGACATCTGGTTTCTATGCACCTATAGTGATCAAGTTCCTGCCACAGATTTTGTAGGATGGTGGCATACTCCGTCACGGTCTTACTCCCCTGCTTCGTGCTTCCAACATTGACTTTAACTTCAAAGATTTGGGCCGCATCACGAGCTTTGAAGTAGGTTTGTCTGGTAGCATCCCATATGTCCTTTGCCGTCGAAAGGAACATAAATGTATCACTAATTTCTGGAGTCATGGAATTCCATATCCATGACATAATCATGGAGTCTGCTTCATCCCATGCCCCAAATTTGGGATCTCCTTCTTTTGGTCCTTCTCCAAGGAGGTGATGTATTTTACCTTTCCCCTTCAAGTAGGTCTTCACAAATTGAGACTATTTCAGGTAGTTCTTCCCATTTAGACGATATGAAGGTTGCATGCTTTGAAGGTCACCTCGCCCTAAGTGCACCATAGAATCCTCAAGTTGGTCAGTGTTTGAAGAAGAGTTAATTTCTTGCATTTTTGAGTCAAATAATAGTAATGAAGACTATTTATTTGATTTTTGGACAACAATGAAGGCTCCCAAAATTTTTTTCTAATCGACAATAAAGGTCGATTTTTTTTTAACACACAAGCCGAGCCTTTAAAACAAAGGCTGGGCACGGGTTCGGGCTCTGCCTCGGATGAAGGTCGGGTTGGCAATATCCGAGATGGTGGAACAGGAGCCGGTGTCTGGCCGGACTCTACAACCGGCCGTGACCTACTTCTGCCCTAACCAGGCCGCCGCTCTTCCGGGCCAACTCCAATGCCTGCTGCCACGCCGCCGTTTGACTCCACCCTAGCAGTCGAATCCACGCCGCCGAGTCCAACCCGACCTTGCCCCGTGTCCGTCCTTGCTTTCGATCGGGCTCTTCTAGGAAGCTCGTGCGATCGGGACTTTGTGCGGTTCCTACCGATCGAGCGGAAGAGTAGGATCGGGTTCTCGTTCAGCTATCGGGACAGACTTCCGATTGGCTTCGAAAGGGTCTTCCGCACGGACAGTTTCGGACGGGTATGACCGCTCCTTCGTCTCCTTCGTTTCCCTCGTGGCTGTTCGTCTAGGCTCCTTCGACGATAGTTCTGACGGAGTCGAGGCGTCCGTCTGCGGCAGCGACGGGCAGAATTGGCACTTCTGCTTCGGCCTCTTGCAGCGTCAGAAGGTTGGATCGTTCAGCAATGAAGGCCTCTCGATCGGCTCTGATACCATGTCAAAACAGAGAATTTGAGAGTGAAAATCTTTTAATTTTATTATGCAATCTACTCCCTATTTATAGATTTATACAAGGTGTATTGATAAGGAAACAAATAACTCTTATAATAATGAGATTACAATTATTCCTAAATCAATGGAAGGAATTAATGCTATCCAGGTAGTCTTCCCACGGATTACTGTTCTCAGCCGTTGATATCTTTGGGATCGTAAGGTTGAGATTTAACAGTTTTAAATGAAGATCCCACACACAATCAATAAAACAATATAATGCAAAAAATGATGCACAATTTTTCACATGACAACCCAAAAATGGAAAAGACATGGGCCCTAGGTTAGTTGAAACACATTTCACTAATTTTAGTCTTAGATTATAGAGGGTTGACCTTGCTTAAATTTGAAGAGGTCATTGGCACTATATAGAAGAGCTAAACTTTGGTTTATGTCTCTTGTTGTCGTGGTGAAGGGAGTTTGTAGGCCATAGTTTTGATTATGTTGCAAAAGGATTAAGATGACCTTTTTCCTTGAATAAGAGGAGGAAATTGAACAAAGTGGGTGATTAAGATGACCACTTTGTGGAAGAAGGGGGAATCAAATGACCTTGAGTCATTGTGCAACTGGTGGTGGTTAAGACGATTCCTTTCTTAGAAAAAGGTGGAATTAAATGAACTAGAGGTGGCGAAGAAAGTTAGATGGGAAAACTTGAGACAACTAACTAATGCTTCAAGTAGCAGTCAAAACTATAGAATTCTTTACAATCCAAGAATTTCACCTCGGTTCCATATGTTTAGGATGTGTACAATTAAAATATATTTATGGATTTTGGGATGAGCTTTTTGGCCTTTTTTTACTAGCATCTTCAAAATCGGCATGAACATAGATGGCCCATGTCTCACCCTCCTTCACATTGGAAAGCAACCAATGTTGACCCAGTAGGGCCACTTAGGCTATGGTAGGATCGGGCATTTAAGTTGGGCTGATAATAGTGGTTCGATGATGATTGCTCCCCATGATTTCTCCAATTAACAACTAAAATATATTATTTTAAACACTCAATGCCTTGTGTCCAATGGACTTAACATATTGAAATTCGAACCGTTGTATTGCTAGAATATTTTCAGGAACATTCGAAAATCAAATTTATTTACTTTTGAAAAAGATTATAAGGCCATAATTTGGTATAAAAGATATCTTTAGGAGCAATCTAGCATCACAAATGACTTTTGAATTAGATCCATGTAGCGTTCCAATAATTATAGGCATGTTTTGAGGTCAAATTTGGTGTTGTCAAGAAACAAAAATGATACGACACCTTTTTGTGTTGAGATAGTCATCTTCTTCAGAGGAATCCAACTCCTAAATAGCCTGTGAATTAGAGGCCTTAAGAGGTCAAAGGAGCTCTGGAAAATTTTGATCTACGAGGGATACTTGCATAAAATGATTAAAATCTATGACTTCTAATGTATACAAGATCAGAGGAGTCTCACTCATGATGTCAGAGTGCTTGTGGATTAAGATCGATTGTTTATGCTAGCTAGGGTAGTGGCAACGATTGGCTAACACTTCTTGCCCTTGAGCTGTTTGACTTGCATGAATAGGGAGGAAGAAGGGGCTTGATTTGTCTCTTGAATTGGGTTGATCTAATTTGAGCTTTCTTATGGCCCAAATATGCTTGAAATCAAATGTGTTTTTCTACCATTTTGATTGTAAGTTTGCATTAATCGAAGTCGGTTTAGTTCTTGAAAAATTTTTTTAGCAATCATCAAATAAGCTTTTGAGTGCTTAAAATTATGCTTGATTTGATGGAAAATTGTGATTCAATAACCCTTTAGCTTCTTCAAATTTTGTACGTCCAAATTTGCATATCCAAAAATATCCCATTAAAAAAAATTAAGGCTAGAAATTATAACCTTAGAAAAATTTCAAGGTGTAATATGAGATCCCTTTTGGACCATGAACCAAGTTCTAATCCATCAATTGCAACTTTATGTATTTGGTAGTTTTGGCATCATTGGCGCTCTTTTTTGGTAAAACATTTCCCCAAATATTTGGTCCAAACATTCTATTCTACTCATAATTAGTTTTAGAGGGTGTTGCTAAGGACCAAAAGTGTGAATATTGGAATATTGATAAATGATTATGGTGGTCCAAAAATACCCAAAAAAATTAGTCAGAGCCCAATAATGAACCCGAATGGGTTAGGGGTGTCCCATGGCCTAGATAGGCAACAAATAGTGCTGGTTGGGGCCGAGTTGGGTGCCAACGTTAGTGCCCAGTAAATGTTTCCAATCTTCCATTAAAATTTATATTTGAAAGTAAATTTTTTAGGGGTTATTTGGTTTGTAATTGCAAATATTAATAATGTAAAGTAAAAGAAATACGATTGATTTTTGTTTGGTGTTTGCTTCGATTTAAGCAAAATATAAAGCATTTGTATAAGAGATTTGTAGTAGTCATAATGCCATTTTTTATGAATATTGAATTTTCTCCCATTTCAGGCAAATTCCAAGTGCAAAGAAATTTCATAGCCCATAACAACACATTCCGATGTCGGCATTGCTGCCACTAACACCGATGCCCAATTTCTTATCCTCATCGTTGAAGTCATCACCATCGTCATCGCTTTCCCCATTGTTGTCACATCATTCACTATGACCATTACCATCGCCCTAATCGATGCTGCAATTGCCTCTGCTTGATGCTAGCTGTTGTAGCCACACCCTCGTCATCTCCTGTCACCAGTGTTGTTGCTATCATTCACGTCTCTGCTTAAGCATGACCTTATGGCATTTTAATGCATTTAAAATGCATTTTAATAAATACAAAAAACTATTTCAGTGTATTTACTTTGTATCAAACTAAACAACTCATACTTTTTTAAAATATACGCATTTCAATTACTTTGCATTTCCAAGATGCATGTATTTTAAAATCATCCAAGCAAGCATCTCCTTTGGGATCTTGGTTTCTTAAAACTAAAAGAAATCTAATGAAATTTCTTAAATTCTCCAAAACAAAGTCCAAAGTTCCTCTAGTATCTCTTGATAAAAGAAAATTGTGTATAACCCTCATGGGCTTTAGGGAAATCCACTATTTTGCTTCACATTATTTAGTTTTCCTTTGAATATGAGTTACAATTGGCAGCTTAATCATCTTGGTTTCTAGGTTTAGGTCTTCATTTATATAGAAGTTTTTTATTTTGAAAAAAGATATAGTTGTAGACCTAGGTACCCTACTTTGTGGCCTAGTTTTCTTCTAATCGAAGCTGATCAACTAAAGAAATATGATACTAGGTGAGAGAGATGAAATTGGTGGCAGTGTCATTTCAATGAGGGGGAATCAAGGTGACGAGAAAAGGAGAATTGAAGATCTTCACTGGCCTACTCCTTAATAATTTCTTGGAGATATAGGTTCCTATGGGGCAATATTTCTTGGAGATATAGGTTCCTATGGCCCCACGTATATGTCGACTACTCCTTAGATTTAAACTTGACATGTGACCAGGCTTTTTCAAAACTGTGCAGAGTATCCAAATGCCCTGAAGTTGCGGATTACCTTTGAGAGGTGCCCATGTTTCATAGCTTTCATGTATTTATTTCAAACCTCTGTATGGAAACCTCTATATGGAAGTTTAGTTCGTATGGTTGATTATGTTTTTATGCATGTTGTCCTCAAGAATGCTTTTTGTCTATTTTATCTTATCGGTCACAGTGCACTTTTCTTCAAACTATTGTAAATGTCAGACATTATTCCTGATTCTTCTATCCAGTTTTAGTTTAAGCTTTATAAAAAAATTAGAAAGTTGGCATTGGAAATGAGTGCAGTTTGACGTTCTCGAGTGTTTATATTGAACAGATAGCGCAGTGTTATTACTTAACTAGTTTTTGTGAAGGACCAGTTTGAATCAAATAAGCATAACGCAAGTTTAGAAATTGAGTTATGATTGCTCCAATTGAGCAATTAGGCATTGGAAATGATTGTAGTTTGAAGTTCTTTAATGTTTATCGTTGAGTAGAAAAGGTTGTGTTATTACTTGTTAGTTTTTGTAAAGTACAACGAACAACAACAACAAAAAATTTTCTCATCATGTGGGGTTGGCAGTTTTTTTAACAGTTTGAATAAAGTAAGCATGACCTAAGTTTAAAAATTGAGTTTATTTTATATGATTCTGAAACTTTTTAACGGCTAATTTTTTTTTATTTTTAACTTTCTCGTGTGCCATCTCTTTGAAGTCCTAATCTCCTATATATATAAAGATTCTGGTTTTGGACATCATTCCTCCTTGCTTTCATATCTTAAATTCTCTCTTTTTTTCTCCTTTTTACATATATATTCTGGTTTTAGACATCATTCCTCCTTGCTTTGACATCGTAAATTCTCTCTATTTTTTTACTTCTTGATGATTTCCAGGAAGGTGAGACTATCCGGATAAATGTGAAGAGCAAACCTTCTAGCGGCACTGGCATGCTTTCAGCAGCTGGAATGTCCGGAGCGGCCTCTAACACCAAAAAACCAGGGGCACTTCTTGCACCACCACCTTCTGGAGGTGGAAAGATGAGGTCTCCACTACCTCCTCCACCCAATGATCCTGCAGTTACTAAGATGCATTCTGGAAGCAGTGCTCTCATGGCCAATGAATCAACTAGGCGCTCTGCCGATCCTTTATCTGATCTTTCTCAGTTGGAGGTGCTAAACCCTTTATTTTTTTTTTAATTTGATTTTTTCCAGTTTTCTAAATACATGCTAGTGTGCCTGCATTTGGACTCATGAGAGGTTTCAAGGTGGAACTTGGTTAATTATTTAGGCAGCTCATTACCCAAATTAGGCACCAAAAATAGCTAAGGAAACCATAGTGATTACATATATTAGCCTTTCAGTATATTTAGAGTGAGCGATGTGGAGAGGGGATCTTATCGAAAGAAGGAAGGTAAAAATTCAATTCAAGCATGACAGCCTGACTGAACTCTGAAAATGAAGGAAAATCATAATAATCTTTGAGCTCTTTTTTTGATTCCGGATGAAGACCAAAACAAGAGGAAACCTCATGCCCTTGAACTTTACAAGGAGAATAGGAGAGTAAAATTTTAAGCAAAACTTGGGGATTATTTCCATTATGCTCTGTGACGTTTCAAATCTCTATAGTGTGCTTTTTGAGTAAAAATCCATTTCGAGCAAAACATGAGTAATAGAGGAACGTGATAAAGAAGTCATCACATTTTCAGTTCTCAGGGGATTGCTGAGTACAGAGAAATTAAGGTATCCCGATTAACCAAATGAGCTTTGAAAAGAGGAATGCCAACCAACATTGGGCAAAAGGAGATAAAAGATATAACCAAAGTTATCAGTTTTAGGATAAGAACATGTTGTGGATCCAAATATTCAATATAAAAGGAACTCAAGAGCATTAGATTATGAAAAGACTTCAAATATCCTCTATCAGGGGCCAATGGAAAGAACATTTACAACCAATAGTAAAATCTAATGATTTATGAAGAGTCGACAATTTCCTCTCCAATGAGTCGAAGTGTATTGATTAGCAGTATACTTAGATATACTTTTGATGCCATTTGATATTGAATCTTCAAACTTTCTCATCAAAATCTAAGAACGATCCATTGAACAACACATAAATCATACTAGGAACTTGAGAGGAGTTGGGAGAATCATCCATTGATGTAACAAGAGCCATCAGAGCAAAAATCTATGGCAAGAGTGATCTACCACAATCCACCGGACTGGTGTGGAAGGGATAAATTGCTAGTTGGGAGGAAGGGCATTGAGTACAAAACAAAGCAAGAAGCATTGCTATCCGTCAATGGCCTCATTGAGATCATCTGCCAAGCATGAATGTGTAAATGGACGGAGGAGCCACAGTCGATTCAGAGGAAATGAACCCAGGATATGGAATAACAGGTTCTGTGTGCAAAGAATACATGAAATTAAGTGGAGTTTTTGCAGGCGATGTTAGGGACAATGATGCATGAGGGATTGAATAATTTGGCAATGGAGATCGCAGGTGATGATGAGAGAGTAACTACATACATGGTGGCTGCTTAAATCTCTAGGAATTAAAACGAATTTAAAACAAGTTACTAGCTTTTTTTTTAATATTTAAATTAGATGCATGTATCATATGTGCCATCCAACTATTTTATTTATAATTAAGTAAATGTATTTGACGTGTTGAATTGTGTACGGTATCTTAGACTTTATATAAATGCATCCAATTATTTGAAATTATTAGGTTGGGTATGATTCCTGACTTCTTTGGATGTACGCTAGTTTCTTTGGAGAAATTATTTTGTGCGGACACCAGACGGAGTGGATTGTCCGTATTTGTTGCGTTTTTACTGCTCTTTTGTTGCGGTTTTGAAAAAGGACAGTAAAAGGACAACAAATATTCAATTACGAATGTATTTTTACTGCCATGTTGTTGTGCTTTTACAAATACTCAATAAAGCGCAACAAATATTCAATTATTTAGTAAATAATAAATATTTGTTGCCATTTTTCAAAAGCGCAGCAAAATGACAGTAAAAACGCGGCAAATCCGGACTGTTCTCTTCGGCTGATATCCGTACAGAATAATTAGTCGCTTCTTTGAGCAGGCTTCTACATAGAATATTTAACGCTTTGCATACCTACAAAATCTGGAAACGTGATTGAAACATTTGGTCAACTTTATAGTTTGCACTACTTTTTTTTTCTTGTAATTTTACTGTTAAAATATAAGTTCCTCGCTTTGCATAAACTAAAGAATGCGGTAATTATAGATTTTGGTTTCATTTAGGACAGCTTTCTTACTGCTTTTTGAAGCAAATTTTTAATATAAAAATTAAAATTAAAATTTGCTATAAAAAACATTAAAAAAGTCGTCCCAAACGAAACCTTTGTCCTTTTTTCATCAATTTCCACCATAATCTTTCTTTAATGTTCTTAATCATAATCTTCATATTGAAACACTAATGAACATTACCATTTCATTTCTTGGCGACTTGCAGAGAAGTTTGCCATCTACCAATTCAACCGTGCATCCAACGAGTACAACATCATCAGGATGGGCAGCATTTTGAGCTCATTAATACGTAATCGCTAATCGCCAAAGTTATTGTACCTATAAAGAGAAGCAAATGAGCAGTAATAGTATACAGAGCCGATTCTTTGGCATTCAGTGTGAATCGCAGATGTGCCAGACGTGCTTGGAAGCTTTTCATGTCATGATGACTTTCTCTTTAACTTAATGGATTGGAATGCGATGCTAGAAATCTGCATCCTTCTATTGTTCGAATGACCAGTAATATAACTATGCATTTGTGCTTCTTTTGCTTTTTTTATAATGATTTATGTCTTGTCTTCTTTCCAATCTGAATGTCTTGGTAATGAAAAAAAACCAAAAAAAGCGAAATATTGAATTGGTTTTATAATGGATGCAGATGGCAAAATCTTACCGTTTCAAGTGTTCGTTTGTACTCTTACTGCCAGTTTGTGTTTAGTATTCAAAACTTGTGTTGTTTTTGTTTTAGCAGATATTGTAGAAGAACATAATGGGGGGTTAGTGGTAGCCATCGACAATGGTCATCAATAGTTGCAGCTAGATGTGGTGGTAATAGGTGGTGGTGAAGGGTGTAGATAGGGAGAGATTCTTTTGTGCTGACGCCAGACGGTTCGGAGACCAATCCGAACGCGCCACGTCAATCTGTACCGAGCGGTATAGAGTTAAAAAGTGACGTGATGCATTCTGGTTGGTCTCTGGACCCGTCCGGCATCCGCACATAATAATGTTTTGTAGATAGGTGCGGTCAGTTGCCAGCGGATGGTTGTTGGTGGGGAGTGAGGGGATAGTGGCAGCGGCTCTTGGAGTTGGCAGAAGTGGGTGGAGTAGTTTTCATTTTGGAAATAAATGTTAACATCTTAAAAATATATCAAAAATATTATTTTCACTATTTTAAAATATAAACATATTTTTTAAAATAAAAACATAAAAAATAAATCGAGTAATTATTCTTTATAACGAAAAACAAAAATAAAAAATGATTCTACACATGCCCAAGTAATGTTGCAGTGAAGTAGTGTTTAGACAAAAAATTTAAGGCTTTTGGAATGGTGGTCTAGATTTTGCAAAAAAATTATGCTTGGTCTATTGGAGAAATTATTCTGTGCGTAGTTCAGACGGGAAGAATCATTAAGATTTGTGAGTATATATAATGTGTAAATATTTGTATATAGTGTGTATGAAATTAGTGTATATATTATTTATACATAGTGCGTATACTAATAATCCAAACGATTGTTCTCATTCAGACTCCGCACAGAATAATTTCTCATTCGATTGGCACATACAGTTATTGATAGTTGATAACATAAAAGAAAATTGTTCATTGATAGTTGATAAACACTGCCGTTGCCATATCCCAAGTTTTGGATGAGAAAAGTTGAGGGTTGCATTAGGTAGTCGACAGCAAGTGTAAAACTTGTCGAATAATAATGACATGAATCCTTTAAGAAATTGTGTTAATGCTAGGGCGTCCCCTGAAAGCGACGCGATGTATAGCTTGAATACAATGACAAGTATGCAAGAGCTGCTGCACCGGTGCCTAGGTGCAGTGTTAAATATGCAAGGGTTCCCATATCAAAGATGGATATGAGCAAAAAAGTTAGTCCATAAAACTAAAATTAGGATAGTAACTTGGAATATAGGTTCCCTTATAGAAAAATAAATGAAATTAATAGATATTATGATTCATTAAAAGTTAAATATTTTGTGCATTTAAGAAACTAAATTGGTTGGAGAGAATGCTAAGGAGATTGATAGTTTAAGATTTAAATTTTATTATTCGGGTAGGAGTATTAGAAATAGTGTATGTGTTATTATAGATAAGAGTTTGAAGGATAATGTTATAAAAATTAATAGGATTGGAGATAGAATTATAACTTTAAAGATTGTTGTTGATGCTAAGATTGTTAATATTATAAATGCTTATGCTCCTCAAGTAGGTTTGGATATGAGTTCAAAATTAAATTTTTTGAATGACTTAGAAGAATTAATACAAAAGATACCTCTTGAAGAAATAGTTCTTATTATAGGAGATTTAAATGGACATGTTGATAGATAGGTAGATGATTTTAAAAGCATTCATTGGTGGTCATGGGTTTGGAACGATAAATGAAGGTGGCAAGATCATATTAGATTTTTATTTAGCTTATGATTGTTTAATTCTTAATATCTTATTTAAGAAAAGGAATGAGCATCTCATTACTTATAAAAATGGATATATTATAACTCGAATTGATTATTTTCTTATAAGAAAATTCGATCGTTTAGATTGCAAAGATTATAAAATTATTCCAAGTGAAAATTTATGTACCTAACATCGATTCTTAGTTTTAGACTTTAAGATAAAAGGACAGAAAATAAAAAATAAAGTAAAATAATATTATAGAATTAGATCAGGCATTTAAAGAATATTAACAAAAATAGTTTTGAGAGTAAGATTTTAGATCTTAAGATTTTTTCTGTGTATGAGGATACTAATATTATGTGAAAAAAAGTGGCTTGTGATATTAGTAATATTGCAAAAGACGTGCTTGGGGTATCAAAGGGAAAAACTCCTAATAGTAAAAATAGTTTGTGGTGGAATCCAAATGCGCAAGAAAAGATTAAAAATAAGAAGATTTGTTATAATTATTTAATTAGTTGTAAAAACTCTAATAATTAAAAAAGATATAAAGAATCTCGTAAGGAATTTAAAAAAGCAATATACGATACAAAGACCTTAACTTTTAGTGATTTATATAATAGATTAGATACTAAGGAGGGAGAAATATATATGTATAAGTTAGACAAACAAAGATATAAGAGTAGTAAGGATTTAGTTCAAGTGAAGTGTATTATGAATGAATATCAAAATTTACTTTTTTTTAGAAGATAGTATTCAACAAAGGTGAATGAGATATTTTGTTAAATTTTTTAATGAAGATTATGAAAATAATAGTGACTGTAGAGACCTTAGCACCCTAAATGAAAATAAAGATTGTTGTTTTTATCTGTGTATTAATAAAACTAAAGTTAGAGAGGCTTTACATAAAATGAACGGTGAAAAAGCTGTTGGACCTGATGATATTTCAATAGATGTGTGGAAATACTTAGGAGATGAAGAAATTTCTTGGCTTACTAAACTTTTGAATATTGTTTTGAAGACTAAAAAGATGCCAGATGAGTGGAGAATGAGTATGTTAATCCCTATTTTTAAAAATAAAGGTGATGCACAAGATTGTGCAAATTATAAATGAATTAAGTTAATGTGTCATACTTTAAAACTATGGAAGCGAGTTATGGAGCATAGGTTGCGACGTGACACTAATGTTTTTCAACTATGGATTATGGAAGCCATACATTTATTAAGAGGTTTGATGGAGAAATATATAGAAAATAGGGAGGATCTACATATGATATTATTGATTTAGATCATATGATAAGGTTCCAAGAGAAGTGCTATAGAGAGTTCTTGAAAATAAAGGAGTAAATAATGCTTATATTCAAATCATTAAAGATATGTATGCATGAGATATTACTTGTGTTCAAACACAAGATGGTTTGACCAAGTTTTTTTCCTATTTCAGTTGGATTACATCAAGGATCAGCCTTAAGCCCATATCTTTTTGCTTTAGTCATGGATGTTCTCACTAGACATTTGCAAGAGGATGAAGCATAATACTAAGTTAAGCGTGGTAGAGATGAGGATGCTCAGGTGGATGAGTGGCTTTACCCTTAGAGATATGATACAAAATGAGCATATATGTGAAAAGGTTAGAGTGGCACCAGTAGAAGATAAGATTAGAGAGAATCACCTTAGATGGTTTGGTCACATAAAATGGCGGCCTTCCGATGACCCGGTTAGGAAAGTAGAGGTATTAGATTTGAATTATATAAAGAAAGGTAGAGGCAGACCTAAAAAGACTTGGTAAGAAAATATTAGAAATGATCTTTCTTATTAGATTTAAACGAGAATTTGACTTTTAATAAGACACAATGGATAAAAAAGGATTCAATTAGCCGATCCCACGTATTGGGATAAAGACTTTAGATTGTTTGTTGTTGTTGTTAACCGGTAAAACAACCACCTTTTTCTTCATTCTTATAAACGTTAATTGTACTACTCGTTTACTGTTCCATCATGCTCGTTTCCCCACTGAACTATCTTATTGCTTTCTCCACAAAGTGTTCAAACATGATCATTCTTAAGTGGCATCCTAATCAACAGTGAATATGAGACAACTTCATTCCATGATCATTCCTTCTGTCTTTCTACGAGAAAAGTGACAGACATAGGACTTTTCACAACCTGGCCATTACAAACCCGAGAGAGCTCTTCACACCATGATCATTCTTACAAAGTTAAGGTGACAGATATGGGACTCTTCACAACATGGTCGTCGGAAACCCAGGAGAGCTGCCCCACCGCTGCGCCACCACCGGCCAACTTACCCCTATCTGCTGTGAGCACAACTTGAAACCTTCTGGCATCATAGCGCCGGGGAAAGTAAAGCCTGGGAGGAAAAACCTCCACCTTTACCCCTTCCGGCCTCTCAATCTTGGCATAATAGGTCGCATTGTCCTCTCCCACGTTCTTCACCCACCTACTCACCGTCTTCGTCGACGGCGAGCCCAGTGCAACCGATATCGACGGGTAGTTCAGCTGCTCCGGCCCGAGCTCACGGCGGTACCTCCAGCATCTGGCGTGGTGCTGGGTGATCGTCGTCACTTGACGGTCGGTGTATCCAAGCCCGCACAGATAACGTTTGTACCTGTGCGAGTGCAGATTGTACACGAGTCCTGGATTATTGGCTTTTGAGGGATTTACTTGTCCTGCTCCCATGGCGAAGCGGCTGGCCGCAGTGGCGTTGTTGAGCTGATCTGTGATTGGGTTTCCTTCTGCATCTTCTGTGTCTGCTGATGTCATGATAGCTGATTTGATCGCCGAAGCAGACCAATGAGGATGAACGCTTCGTAGAAGAGCTGCAATTCCGGAAAGATGGGGAGTGGCTGTAGAGGTTCCGCTCTGAAAATTGAAATTTGGTTCTGTAGACGAAGTGGTGATATGGTTATCAGGACCGACCTTGCTCGGCCATGCCGCCAATATGTTCACGCCAGGGCCAATGATGTCTGGCTTCAGAATTCCACCGTTGTGCAAGCTTGGCCCCCGCGACGAAAATGATGCCACCGCCGGAGAGGAAAGAGCACCGAGACTCGTTCCGCCGAATACGAAAGCCGCCGTAGGATTCGAATTCGCCGAATAATTGTAGTATGATAAGATCGAACACCTGGCTGAGTAGCTCAAATGAGCTGCAGGAAGGACATGAGATTCTGATAAAGTCGTCTCTCCTTCCTCCGCTTGGTTCAACACAATCATGGCAGCTCCTCCCGCGTTTCTCACATTCTTACCTTTCTCGATATTCTCCACACCAAACCCAGTCTCACACAATACGATTTTCCCGCCAATATCAACTCCATCAAACGAATCGTTTCTGCAACCTTTACTCCCGCCGCCCTGGATTTCAAATCCCGGGAATGTAAGAGGCAGCGCTTCCGTTGAATTGAAATAGCTTGGCTGGTAAGCTGATTCTCCTACAAGTTCTGTTCCGTCTCCGAGCTTCACCGTCACCGTAATCCTCCGGTCAGTAGTACTCGCCCCAACCGTCAAAATCCACGGCGCATCATTCGCCACCGTCCCCTCCACCGGCCCACCATTTCCCGCCGCTGCTACCGTCAATATCCTCTGTCTCAGCGCCGAGTAAGACCCAATCGCCACACTGTCTTCATAAAAAGGCCGAGAATCATCAGAACCAAATGAAATGGAAATCAGATCGACTCGATCGTATATAGCCTGGTCTATTCCGGCGAGCACATCGCTATCTGCACAGTCACCTTCAGAGCAGACTTGGTAAACGGCGAGGTGAGCTTTGGGCGCCATACCGGCCGAGACGCCCTTACCGTTGCCGAGGACCTCTGCGCCCTCGACAAAGACGCCAGCGGCGATGCCGGCAACATGTGTGCCGTGCTCGGTGTGGTTGTTGTCAGCCGGAGATAGAATGCGGCAGCTACTGCTGAATGACTTGACGCCGATGATTTTGTTGTTGCAGGGGAAGGTGTCGCAGCCGCCTCTCCAGTATGGCGGCGGCTGCGGCATCCCGTTGTCGTTGAAGGAAGGGTGGCTGATATCTACGGCGGTGTCCAGGATTCCGATGATGGTGCCTCTGCCATAGTCGGCGGAGGTCCTCAGAAAAAAAAAAAGAAAAGAAAAAGGAAGTAGGAATTAAGGGATGTTTAATACAATCGCATCTATAAATCTTCAACAAAATTTATTTATTTTTCGTAATTTCTGAAGGTATTATTTGTTACATAATAAAATTTCTAAATTCTATTTTATTTTTATATTCACTATAGGGATTATTTTAAAGGTATAAAATTGATAAATTATTTTGTCATTTTAAAATAGTTATGGTACATTTAACAACTAAGTAGATGAATCAATTCATAAATTATTTTTTTTGAACTTAAATCAATACATAAATCACCTTATTTTAATTTTAAAATAATTAATATATTTTCAAATTAATTTATAGTTTCTAGTAATTATTTTAAGCTTCAATTCCAGTTTATACTTAAATTTATACTTTCTAATATGCGACGAAGTTTAAGCTTAAATTCAAATTCATATATTATATAAGTTTGAGCTTGAGCTCAACCTTGTCCCTGCTCAGTTCATCGGCGTCCGAACTTGTCCAGACTCCGCATATAATAATTTCTCCTATACACTATAAGAAAATAAGAAGAAGCAAATAAAATATTTCTTTCTTGGCATTAGTATTAGATTTATTTTCAAAATATTTTTAACATTTGGGCATTTGTTTTATGAGTAACATATCATCAATGCTCCTTAATCAACTCAGTAAATATTTATCATGTGAAATCCACAAATGATTATAAATTTCTACATAGATGGAATCCAAAGTTTATTTCTTATAAATTATAAAAATTATTTAATATCAAATAAATATAATTATTTGCATAAAGTAAAATAATTATAAAGCTTTATTTCTATTTTATATCTATTTAATTATTTTATAGCTATCAATAGAGTAATTCACATATTTGTCACAATAATAATATTTTGCTTGTAAATATCAAATCAATTTATTCGAAAGGAAAAAATATTTATTAAAAATAAAATACATTTTTATGTATTTTATTTTGATGTGCTTAAATAATTGAATATTATATAAATAAATATTAAATTAAATTATTAGTTATGCAAATAAATAAAAAGTATAGTATATTCATGTAAATATCCCTAAAAACTAATAAAAAATTTATCCAATATGAATCAATACCAGAAGCCGCCGCTCTTACTCAGGCCGAGGAACTCCGGCGTATGTGTGGTGAGCAGACGTCGCCGGCGATCAACATAAGCATGTAGAAAGCCGTTAATAGATCTCATTGCTCGAGCTTCATCTGCCGTCAACCTTGCCGCGAAGCCACTTATAGCCTCGCGGTAGGAATATATAAGGCGCGGCTCGCCGGAGTCTAGAGTGGCGTTAGGGAGAAAGGAGAGGTGATAACTTGTCAGCCACTCGTCATCGAATAAAAGACTGGTGTTTTCCGGCCTCTCAACGTGCACAATATAGGTGGTGACTTCAGTTCGATCGTCGCCGGCGATCACCGGAAGGAGCAGGGCTTGTGTTGATAGAAGAAGGGGTGATGAGAGGATGAGGAGGAGTAATAATGTGATTGAAGGGGAAGAGAAGGAAAACGCCATTGAGATGTGATGGAGAAATGAAGGGAAGGAATGTGAGAGATTGGAGATGAGAAAAGCGTGAGCTTTGGATGCATTTCTTCAATCATTTGATTGGTAATGGAAGAGGGTACATTGCTCATAGATAGGATTTTTAATTAGGGTGAATGAGTGAGTGTCATTTGAATTACGATGAAATAAACAAATAAAATACATATAGTTATATGATGAATTTGAAAAAAAAGAGAGGAAATTTATAGAAGAAAAATGAATGGCATATTATGAACAAGTAATATTTGAATTTAAGAAAATAAGAAGTCTTCTTTTGCATTATAATTTATATTAGGGGCGTCAATTTCGGGTCACAGGTCGGGATCGGGTCGAACTACTATTCTGGTCAACTCGAACCCGACCCGTTTTTGAAAACGGATCAATTTTCCTGACTCGAACCCTACCGCTTCGGGTCTGGGTCAACTCGACACTGCCCGAATGACCCGTTTCCAACAAAAATTTGCTAGTTTTCGGGTCAAAAAAGAGTCTATCTCCTCTTTCTCGGGTAAAAAAATGGGTATGCCTCCTCTTTTTCGGGTAAAAAAACGAGTCAAAATCAGGTCAATCTCGGGTTGCCGGGTCAAAATCAGGTTTTCAGGTCAATTTTGGGTCAAAGGGTTAACCCGAACCCGGCCCGATTTTTGAAACGGGTCGAAATGTTGAAGAACCCGACCCGTTTCGGGTTCTGGTTGCCCCTAACCCGAAATTTTCTGGTCAGATTTGAGTCGGATTTTCGGGTCGTGTCAAATATTGACACCCCTAATTTATATATGGATCCACTCCCATAGCAAATCGTGAGTCCAAGTTGGCCTCACAACATATTAATATATGTCATTACATCTCTATTTCAAAACTAGGGCCTAATTATTCTCTCACTAGTAAATTATAATGAAAATTAGGGGTGGTAAAATGGGTGATGAGTCAAATTTCGGTCTAATCAGAATTCAAGCAATCTGAACCAAATCAGTTTAATAAACGGGTTAAAAATACCAACTTGAATCTAACCCACTAGCAATCCAAATGAACCTAACGTGTTTTGGTTAAAAAAAATAATTTTATAATTTATTAACTATAAATTTTAGGATATTTGATTAAAAAAAAAAAAAGAAAACTATACCCACAAATAAATAAATAATAATAATAAATGAGTTTTTTTTGGATAAAAAAGACATTTGCAGGTCAAATTGAACTCAACACTGGTCAAAACATCTAAACCAAATCGTACTCGAGTCAACCTGACCAAGATTTCTTGATTCAAATTCGAGTTAGGTTATTTATTGATATCCTTGATGCAAACGGGAGCTGACATCTACAGCAGTCCTTTAAATTAAACATTGATAAAGTAATAGAATATAATTTAATGTTAAAATTTTATTTAATTATCAATGATAGAGCTTGCATTATATTTTCAATAATGCGATCTGATGATTTAAGGAGATTATTGGTTAATTAATTAAACTTAATAGGAGAGGGGGGAAAGAATCCAACAAAATGATTGGCTCTTGATATTTCTTATGTGAGAAAATAAAGAAAAAATGATAATAAAGATGAGATAATTTTATTGTGAAATTTATGATATTACATATTTTATCTCTTCTTCTAAATCATTAATAGGATATTAGTACATAACTCGACAAAATTAGAGATCTGTATTGGGAGAGATTTATTCTGTGCGAAGACCGGCGCAGAATGCTGTTAGGAGACCAATCAGAATGCGTCACGTCAGCGGTACCGAACAGTGGTACGAGCAGTGGTACAGAGCGGTACTGAGCATATCGAGCTACAACACTGAGCAAGGGTAACGTGACACATTCTGATGATCTCTAAACGACGTTAGACATGGGCATAGAATGTATGATTGGGTACATTGGGAGAGACTAGCTTATGAGGTGTTAGAGTTGAATGTAAACTGTGTTGCTAGAGAAATATTAGTGACCGTTATTTTTCTTATAGAAATAAGTCGTGGAAGATGTTCGTTGAACCAGTTTGAAATTTGAACTTGTGGATGATGTTCGTTGGGGAAGGCCTAGCGATACATTGGCATGTGTTGGAGAAGAGAAGTTTGCAATAGGAGGTCCTTGGTGTCACGCCTCAATGGAATTGATGCGTTACAAGAGCTTGTTGTGGAAGTCATCCTAGTACTGTTCTTAGTCAGAGGCATCGTCAAGGAAGGAAGAAGATGGCGGCTTCCGCGGTTCAAGCAGCTCAAACCGCTGCCACTGCCGCCGCCGCCGCAACAACCAAATCCATTGCCAAATCTCTCCTCTGCGATCCCTCCTCAATCCATTCGCGATGCCAAGCGCAACAACTCCACGCCCAACTTTTGAAAGGCTACTCTTTTACCTACACTTCTTCCTCCATCCTCGCCATATACTCTCGCCTTTGTCTCCCTGACGATTCTTTTCGTGCCTTCTCCTCCATTCCCTCACCTTCCTCCTCTTCCTGGACCTCTATCATCAGCTG
Source organism: Dendrobium catenatum (assembly GCF_001605985.2). Taxonomy (NCBI): domain Eukaryota; kingdom Viridiplantae; phylum Streptophyta; class Magnoliopsida; order Asparagales; family Orchidaceae; genus Dendrobium; species Dendrobium catenatum. The sequence goes on from NW_021318648.1 coordinate 356,020, forward strand.
CTCCGCTGCTGCTGGTCTCTTCTCTCTTGTACTTTCGCTCTTCCAACGCATGCGCTCCACCGGCGCTCCACCCAATCACAAACTTCTCCCCAATGTACTCAAAGCATGCGCCGCTCTTAGAAGCTCTAAGCTTGGTGAATCCCTGCACGCCTGCGCCATTTCTTTTGGCCTTGATTCCGACCTTTTCACCGGCAATGCCCTCATGAACTTGTACTGCAAGTTGGGCTGTTTCCAGAACGACCTTAACCGGTCAGAGGAAATGCTAAGCAGAGATTTTGGTGGTGGATGTGTTAGCAAGCTAGGGAATTTGGAACGAAACATTTCGCGGGTGTCTGCGGGAGCTTCTCCCATGGAAAGCGTAAGGAAGCTGTTCGACGAAATGCCTGAACGAGATGTGGTGTCTTGGAACACAGTGATTGGTGGGGATGTGGAGAATGGGCTTTATGTAGAGGCTTTGAGAATGGTTATGGAAATGATCAGTGTTGGTTTGAGGCCTGACTCATTTACGCTATCAACCGTGATTCCAATATTTGCAGAGCTTGGAAATGTTTCAAAGGGAAAGGAGATCCATGGATACACAATTAGAAATGGACTGGATAGAGAAGTATTTATTGGCAGTAGCTTGATTGATATGTACGCAAAATGCACGCTGGTGGAGTACTCATATCGTGTCATGGGCTTCCTACCAAACCCAGATGCCGTTGCTTGGAATTCTATAATCGCAGCTTCTGTTCAAAATGGTCAGTTTGATGAAGGTCTTAGATTGTTCAGAGAAATGTTGGCGGTGAAACTAAAGCCTATGGCGGTGACCTTCTCCTGTCTTATGCCTGCATGTGCACACCGAACAACCCTTCATCTTGGCAAGCAACTTCATAGTTATGTTATCAGAGGAGGTTTTGATGGCAATGTATTTGTCCAAAGTGCACTTGTTGATATGTATGCCAAATGTGGAAATATATGTGTTGCCCGAAGGATTTTTGATGCGATGCCATCAGTTGATATGGTTGCGTGGACAGCCATGATAATGGGTTATGCTTTACATGGACCAGCATATGAGGCTCTCAATTTATTTCGAAGAATGGAGATGGAGAATGGCAAGCCGAATTATGTGGCCTTTGTGGCAGTTCTAACCGCGTGCAGCCATGCTGGATTGGTGGATGAGGCCCAGAAATTTTTTGATAGAATGACTAAGGATTATGGAATCACTCCTTGTTTAGAGCATTACGCTGCGGTTGCTGATGTTCTTGGTCGCGCAGGGAAAGTAGAGGAAGCCTATGACTTCATCTCCAAAATGCACATAAAGCCTACTTCTAGTGTTTGGTCCATATTGCTTGGAGCTTGCAGGGTCTACAAGAATGCAGAGTTGGCAGAGAAGGTAGCTAAGAAAATCTTTGAACTTGAGCCATCAGAGATAGCACCTCATCTTATTATGTCAAATATCTATTCAGCTTCTGGGAAATGGAAGGAAGCAGCAGATATGAGGATGATTATGCGAAAGAAAGGATTAAAGAAGCAGCCTGCTTGTAGCTGGATTGAAATTAAGAACAAGGTTCATGGATTTGTAGCTCATGATGTATCCCATCCTTGTTATGGGAATATAACCGAGGCTTGGGAAGCATTGAAGGATCAGATGAAGAGAGAAGGATATGTCCCAAACACGGAAGATGTACTACACGATGTTGAAGAAGAGCAGAAGATTGCTAATTTGTGTGGTCATAGTGAGAGGCTTGCAATAGTGTTTGGTATTATAAGTACTCCTCCTGGTACTACCATCCGAGTGACAAAGAATATTCGAGTATGTGTTGATTGCCACACTGCCATAAAGTTTATTTCAAAGATTGTTGGAAGGGAGATCATTGTGAGGGATTTTAACCGCTTTCATCATTTTAAAGACAATGGGTGTTCTTGTGGTGACTTCTGGTAGAATTAGGGCATCTCCAATGGAACGCCATACGGCCCATACAGGTGTTTGTCGTTCTTCTGTCGCTCCAACCCATCGGCATTTTTGCCGTTATTTCATCGCCGGTATTGCGTCGCATTGTTCACTCGCTACTTGGTTTTTTTTTTTAATTTGAAAATATAGAAAATGAAGTATGAGAAAGAATATATTAGGAATATTCTTTTTTTGGTGTTGGAAAATGGAGTTCGGTTGGAGACAAGTTGCTGCATTTTGAAGTGAAAAATGAGTTTTTCGGTTGGAGATGCCCTATGGTATGGAAATGCGGACCTTGAATTCCTAGAGCATTGTGGTACAAAATGATGCTTCAGGGAGTGCATTACTTTATGTGCTTCCCTTCCTGTTGATAAGCCACCACTTGTTTTACCTAGAAGCATTTATGGGCAGTTGGGCACCCTTGTTATGAAACTTGCGGGTGCTAGATCATCATCTCTTCAGCATCTTTAAAATTAGCGAGTGATTCAATGGAACCATTCCTCAGGTATTAATTTTCTGTTCATTTTATCATTTATTATGCACTTTAAAACTTTTGTCCTTTACCTTCACTCTTCTTGATAGGGAGGCAACCTGCATAGTATTAAGAAGCTCTTCAGCTTCTTTGGATATTGGTATTTTTCATGCTATAATGAGAAGTTTCCATTGGTATCCTAGACGGCCCTGCGTTGTGATGGGACAACGCACCTCCATAAAAGTGACAGAGCATTGCTCAATAAGGATTTCTTACTGAGATAGTTCACAAATTTAAGGTGAATGTGTTGTATTTTGCTTAGTCCATTGAACTATATGATAATTGAAGAATGTTCCTTTTTTATTCTCAGGTTTTACTCGTGTCTTGCAAAATGCAAAAGCTTGCATCATTCTTTTATTTGTAGTCTTAAAAGGTATGTAACATGCACATTTTTGGTTTGAGATTTTTCAGAAGTTTGGTATTATCATGTGCCATTTTTTTTAATCTAGCGGATTTATGGTATATTAAAGGGTAAGTTACATTAAACTCTTTCAGTTACTTCATGTTGGTCCACATTTTTAAAAAAATCCTTTAGTTGGGTTGCTATAGTTGATTATGTGCTTCCTTTTGGTTCTTTGACTGATCTATAAGGGGGTTGTAGAAGAATTGGAGAATTTATGCATCAATAGGTACTCTTTCTTGGACTTAGAGGATGAAATTTTATTGGTTGCTAAGAAATGGATGGCATGTTCAAGGCTAACACTAATATTGTTACTTGTTGGCTTTATTCTAGTAGCTTAATGCAACTTTTTATTAGGTGGGCAAAAGTGACCCAATATGAAACATGTATTGTAGATGAGCAATTGATACATACATAGCAAGTGGGGCAAAAGGGACCCCTAAAGAGTTAAAAGGAATCTTTATGAAATTCAATGATGATAATGTCAGGTCTACTTGGACTCTTTTGAATACTGTATGAAAGTATAGACAAATCCTTTAAAAGACTAAATATTCAATATCTGCCTCAAATGACATAAAGGATGATGTCCGATATAATTTTTATGATGTTTTTTCCAAATAATGATAAATTGATCCAATGATTAGGTCAATGTTATAATTCATTATATTATTGCATTTTAATTGTTATTGAATTTGCATAGCTTATTGAGCCTCATAGCTCACCAATATTTTCCTTACTAGCTATTTTATAGGAAAGAGAAAGGAAAAAAGTGGAATTAAGAAGACTAAGTTGCAAGTAATGAAAATTTGCATGATTTATCCCTTTTTTTCTTAATTCTGGCTAAACTTATTAAAAAGAATATATATATATATATATATATATATATATGTGTGTGTGTGTGTGCGTGCGCGCGCGCGCGCGCTTGCGTGTATCTAATAACAAGAAATTTTTTTATAAAATCTTATTATATTATATTTACTGTCAATTCCTCTACTTGCATCTACCTCAACCACCTAGCTAGTCCAGATCCCTGCCACAAATCCTATCAAATACCCCAAAATAGAAGCTGCCCATCTTCTTATCCTTGCAAACAGCTTCTCAATTCAATAAACAATAAACAAATATAACATAAGGGAATCTCCAACTGAATTCTATACCCCTATTTGGCGTCTGCAAATTTCTCCAATCGAATGGCATAGGGCACGCCATTCTCTCGTTCATGAACAGTGCGACGCAAATATTAGCGTCACCCTATTCACAAACATATTTTTAGTGGAAGTAGAGAAAGCAGAGGGGAGAAAGGCTAGTGTGTATAGTTGAGAAAGAATATACACATAATATTCTTTTTTATGTTAAGAAATAGAGTTCGGTTGGAGATGAATTACTGCATTTTGGAGTAGAAAATGAATTTTCGTTTGGAGATGATCTAAGCCTAATTCCCTCCAATTTGGATGCTACAACTTCTCCACATCTTGATTCTCCATGATGAGGACATCCGACCATGGAGAGTTTACCAGAGACGGGATCGACGACCAACAACCACAATTACACCACTTTATTTTTGAGTTATTTATTTTATTTGATTTATTGTTGTTTATTTTCCGTTTTACCCTCACTTTAGGGAGTAGGCGTTTGTGATCCCGAGGGGGCACTATTGTCTTTTGTTCTGTCATTGTATTTGGGGACTATTTATAGCCTCCTTCTATGCTTATGATGCTTAATGAATATTATTACAAGAAATTTCTGCACTTGTGTGTTTTGGGAGAGCTTGAGAGTTCTTGGAGAGATTGAAGTTCCTAGGTGAGGGCATCACAATACCCACCAACTGCAGGACGCATCCGGGTTCGTGGACGACCTCCTCTTTCCCCTTCCTCCTCCCTTTCCCCCACAAATCGCTGGCCATATCTCCCTTCCTCCCTCTCTTGGCCGAATTCCACTACCCCCACAACCTCGGCCGACCTCCCATTTTTTTCCCACCTCCAAGCTGCCAGCCGTAAGGCTCCTCCCCTTCACTTAGCCGACACCCAAACCCTAAGCCCTTCCTCTTTGTCTTCGGCCACCTCTTCCTTCCTTGGGATTCCCAAACTTTACAATCTTTGCATTCAATTACTTTCCTAAATTAGTTCCCCTAAATTTGGAAACTATTTTGAATTCAAATTCCAACATATTTGAATTTAAATTCTTTCCTAAAATAAGGGAAGTTATTTTTGGAAGGTTCCTCAAACCATGCCAATAGAATATTAAATCAGGATTGAAATTAAAAATTGAAACATGAAGGTAGAACTTGATGCGAATTAAATATAATTCAGTAAGCAAGAAACCTGGAATGAAAATGACAGCTCACTTACAGGCGACTATAGGGGACTCGTAATGAACAGAATAATTTACTTCTAAGAATGAGGTACTTGCAATGATCATATCGACCGGCCTACAAGTGGATATTACAAACTTTAATGAATGTGGTAGCTCACCTACATGCATGATTAGGGGTACTTGTAATATACACAATAGTCTCCCTATGAGCAGAAATGGGAAATTTGCAATGCACGCCAATCTACCTACGGGCACAACAAAAAACTTTGCGCACAACAGTCCGAATGTTGCAGTTTGTTGTGTCATCTTTACTCTTTCAATCGTTGGCTCCAAACTGTTGATTTGCTTTGCCCCTACTGTAGCTATAACTATAGTAGTTTATGCCAAGACATCCAAGTTTGTGAAAAGCCTCAGTCATTGGTGTGCCTCTTAGTTCCAAGTGATACCAAACTTGACCCAAAAGTCGCAATAAATCTTGGATAAGACAAAGAGGGCTATAATGTCCTCTTGAGGATAATCCCTGAAGCTCCTAACTCAAATACTTCCATTATTGACTCAATTGCTTAATTAGATAGGTTAAGGACCAAAGTTTGATCTTATTATCTCCCGCTTAATCCAAGGGTTCTAGTGAGTCATCTTCTTGATATGCACGTTAACATATATGTTATATTGAAGTCAAAAGTAAACCAATCAATTTAAACCCTTCCTAATTAATGGGCCAACCTAAATCCAACAGGCCAATTAAATTAAACCAAACTGGTTAACTTGCCTAAGTTAAGGCTGTAAGGCCCATTGTTAGGATTTCCTTGATATCAAGGTTGGAAATCCACTCTCTCCCCTTGAAATAGATATAAGCCTCTTCCCAATTAATGTGGCTTAAATAAAGCTAATAAACTCGTCGAACTAAAGTAATCGGGCCACCCTACCTAGCCGGCAAGGTAGTGGACCCATCAATCTGTTTTCCTCATCCTTGAGATAATTAGTCCCTCCTATTAGCCTTCCCAATCCTTTCCAATCAATTTAAGTTAGCACAAGGCCTATAAACCCATTAGATCTGAAGTTGAGCCTTTGAATGATGCAAAACCCAACCTAATTTAAACTCGGGCGAACTACCATCCTAATTAGTCAATCAATCAAAACCAAATCGACCAATTAAAACCACATAAAGATCCCATATGTGTAACAAACATTCTCTTCAAATCAAATGAAATCCGTTGACAAGTGATATTTATGCTATGCATTTAAGCTCTTGTCAAATATGTACAGTACATCCAAACAAGCAACTTTACTTTGTCTTTAAATTATTTAATGAAAAAGTGTATAGTCTCTTTCTCACAACACACGCCTAATGCTTTGGATTTGGCCCAAATCCTGAAGATCCCCAATGTTTCAAACAAATTTACATACCTTGGCATCCCTATTTCCTCAGGGAAGATCAAAATCTCAGATTTTAACCCCCTTCTGGAAAAGATTAATCTTCTCCTCACTGGTTGGAAAGCTAATACTTTGTCCTTAGCTGGCAGAATGCAGTATATTAAATACACAATCTCAAACACTGCGGTGTATTGGGTTAGAGCTATCTTTGTCCCTAATACAATCATTAAAAGCATTAGTAAAGCATGCGCCATATTTCTTTATTTTGGTAATACTATTGGGAAAAGGATGCATCTTATTTCTTGGGAGAATACCTGTAAACCCTTGAGTAATGGTGGGCTTGGTATTCCATCTATTTTAGCTATGAGGTTTGCATATAACTGCTTTATCATTAGCAGAATGTACAATAATTCAAATCCTTTGAAAAGTAACGTTACTCTTTGAACCAGATTTTGGAAGGGTATTTGTCATTCTGCTATTCGGGTTAGAGAAAATTTCCTCTTCTCTCCTCATCGTTTATGCAAGGCATCGATTATGTGGGATCATTGGTGTATGGGGGAAAAACTGTCTAATAAATTCCCTGAAATTTCCTCTCTCAATTTTTGCAAGGATAATGAATCTATTGATAGTTGGATACAAAATGGGAACTGGTGCATACCTGACTCTATTAGGGAAGACATCAGAAACTTTATCTATAACATTACTCTAGCTCTGGATCACACTTGTAGCCTCACCTGGAAAGGCAATACTAAGCACTCGTATAAAGATTATTACTTGAAATTCTTTGAAACTCAAGACTCTGTGGACTGGTCCCATCTTGTTTGGCATAAGAGGCATTCTCCTATATTCTCTATTTATACTTGGATGACTCTTTTTGATAAGATTAAAACAGCTGAGGTTTTAGCTTGGAAAGGCATTTATATTGATAATCCAAAGTGTTACTTCTGTCAGGATAATCTGGAATCCAATCGGCATTTATTTTTTGAATGTCATTATTCATATAAAACTCTTATTAGGCTTATTCCTACCTTGCAAAACTTTTTGTTAAGGCCCAATGTGTCTCAGGCCCTTGATTTTATTGAAGGCTTGCCGGGTGAAAATAAGAATAAGTCATACAGTCTCTTATTATTCAATGCCACTGTATACCATTTATGGAGGGAAAGGAATAACCAAAGGTTTAATTCATCGGCTAAGTGTTTTACTACTTTGGCATCCGAAATTGCAAAGGAAGTGAGAATAAAGTCGTTGAAATGGAAATGGAAATAAAAATTACTCTTTGGCACTGGGTTAGTGCTCTCTATTAGCTATGATATCTGGATTTCAGATTTCTTTATCTGGCTATGGAAGCACATTGTGAAGGCTGCTTCGCTTGTTTTCGCTGGGTCTCTTTTTGATCGAATTTACTGTCAGGCTTTGATGGACTTTTATCAGCCTGAACGATGATGATAGCCTGACTTTAAATACTCTAGGAGGGTCTTCGGGCAACCAGAGTATATGCTTTCTGTTATTCAATCTAGTCTAACTGAGTTCAGAGCTCGACGAAGGAACTAAGTCTTTTCTTCCGAGTTTTATTCTGTCTGTATACTGTTTTAGCTATCTCCTTCTGTATTTCTCTTTGTTGTCAGAATTTACAGTCATTTACCTTTTTCATTGTATTTTTATTTTTCCTATGATGAATAAAAGGCTCTGGCCAAATTTACCCAAAAAAAAAAAAAGTTATAGCTAGTCCTACGCCTGTAAATGAGTTGATATCAATCTCAATAGCTCATCCTAACCCCATATATTTCCACTCTGATCTGCTCAATATACCGAAGATGTGGCAATACATAGTTTCTAATCAAGATACTTGTCTTTTAGGAATTAAAAACTTCTAACAAAAGCAAATTGGGACCGTTGGTTTACATGGGATGAAAAATCATTATATTTTAATCAGTTTAATTGCATCTCCCTAGCATTCCCCTTAAATTAAATTTTGAATATTAAGACTTTGTTTGGGACAACTTTTTTATTTTTCATAAAGTATTTTTTTTTTAATAAAAATTTTTTGAATTTGAAATTTTTGTACTAGAAAGCGGCTTTAGAAAGCATTAAGAAAGCCGCCCCAAATGAAGCCTAAATCTAAGCCTAAGTAACTTAATCAAGAGTGTTTTCTCATGAGTAGGAGAGATAATGACCTATGGGTGCTTTTGCTAATAGAGGGTCTCGATGCTAGATCTAAATAAATGCTGATACAACATCAATGAAAATCTTATTAAAATAAACCCTATGAGTCTAAAGAAAATTGACCCTAACTTTTCTATCACATATCATGGAGGCTCCAACAAAGGCGTTAGTTTTGCCTTGTGGTTGTGATTTTCCTAGACCATATAATCCTGCACCCCTGCATGAAAACTATGCTTGTTTGTGTGCATTCGGTGATAGTAGTTTTCATTACTAGACAAGAAACTTTATGTTAGACCGGTCCAGCCGGTCTATACAGGGCTGGCTTACAAGACCGGTCCAGCCGGTCTATACAGGGCTGGCTTACGAACAACAGAGGCAGAGAGTTCCGTCTCGTGCATGCCGATCAAACCATCAATTTAAAAAGAGCTGTTTAGGAAGATTTTTTAGGAAGTTTGCTGAAATTAGAATTTCTTAGGTTATTTGGGCTCTAGCCGGAGGCTAGAGATTTAGGAAAGCCGGATCTTCCTCTCTAATTGAAGATCCAACTGTATCTTGCTATTTTTTTCATATATCTTTTAATAAAAATAACTTTGATGTTTTCTTTCCTAATTTCTTATTGCCCAAAGACAACCTGAAGCTCTCTTATGCTATGTATCTTTATCTTTTTAAACTGGGAGAAGCAAATCAAAGGAATTCTTTCTTCCTGATTTTCAGGATCTGTGTCCTCCCGGTTAATCTCATTTCCTGCTAATGATTTCTTCTTGCAACCCGTGATTAATCAATTAATCACAAGGCTTTGGTTCTTATCCCATCTTCTAAAAAATCATTTATGAACGGATGGTGACGTTCCTTTTTTATTGCTTCTTGACTAGTTTTGCAGCCAATTTGAAGCATCAACCATCATCGCTCCAAAAGATTCTTCCAGGTTTGTCAATATTACCCGTAATCTATTTGAAAATTCTGTTCATGTGATGCTATCTGGCGCTGTATCTTCTCCCAGATTTCATCCTTATCAGTTGAAGGAGGAGGGATCAAAGCAGTTTTATGAATTAAAAATGTATGAAAGCAGCTGCAGGCCTCAAAACAGCTTCAGGCCTGCTGCTGCTTTCTTTCCATCAAACACATTGATGATTATGATGTTGTTTGGGACGTCTTTTTTATTGCTTTTCAAATTAATTTATTCGTACAAAAATTACAATTTTTTTAAAAAACAGTAAGAAAGTCGTCCCATGGGCTTTGTTTGGGACTGTTTTCTTACTGCTTTTTAAAACAACTTTTTAGTATAAAAATTTAAATTTTTAAACTAAAAAAACTGTTTTAAGAAGCAATAAAAAAATAGTCCCAAACAAAGCCTATGATACAAGTTTATTTAATTAAAATTTGTGTTATACTAATTTAAAAGTAAGTTCAGTAGATATAGAATCCTCCTATCAGTATTTGATCAGATATGCTGGTCCAAATTTTGTCCTATATCTCGCTTTCAGCTTTTGATTTTGCCTGAAGCAGATTGATACCATGCAGGATTTGCTTTGATTATAAAATTGTTATTTCCTTTCACTCCAAGCTTTAGTTTATTTAATGAGGAGATGATAAAATTATTAACATATATGAGAACTATTCTTTGTCTTGTAATGTATTTTTTGATATGAATTTTTTTTTTTAATGTTTTTATAAAAATATATATAGAAATTATTGTTCAAATGTATACTTTGAAGTTCTAAAATGAGATTAAGTAGTGGCAAAAAGGTAATTTTACAATGGTGTTTGGACGATAGTGATTATGGTCATCCAATCTTCGTTGCTTAACCACAATCATTTAACCACCACTATTTGATTATCATATTTCATCCTCCATTATTCGATTATTGTCATCTAATTATTATCGTCCAAACATCATTGTCTGGTTGACATTGTCTGTTTGTCGTCATCATCTATGCACTACTTCTCTCATAAGCTCTGCTATAGCTACAGGAGCCCAAGCAAGTGCTCATAGCTAGAGGTATAAACAAGCCGAGTATCCGCCTAATCAAGCTAAACTTGTTTAGCTGTTTGCAAGCTCGAGCTCGACTCATTAAAAAATTCATAGACTTGAGCTCGACTTGTTAAATATTTCATAGGCTCGAGCTTGACTTGATTGTTCGAACACGTTTAGAAAGCTCAAGTTTGACTTGATTTCTTATTTTTAAATTAAAAAAAAAATCTATTTTTTCTGATTTTTAATATTTTAATATAGAATTAATTTAACATTATTAAATTAAATTATAGAAATTCTAGTTTAAATTAATTTTTAAATACATTTTAATTTAACCGCAACAATCACAAATAAATATTTTAATTTTTTTTAAATCCTAACTAATCTAAGTAAATAAATAAT
>NW_021318648.1:367208-422010 GCF_001605985.2 Dendrobium catenatum
CGTAGATTACAAATGGCGGATTTCTTCCCACAAGTCGGGATAATCCAAATACAACTTGTCTCTTCCACGAAATTCACAAGATCCTGCGAATTCCCTGTGTTTTCTGAAAATCCGGCAGAGTTCCGGCGTCTTCAGGCGGCAGGAAAAACTCCGGCGGCGGTGGTCGAGGAGGTGAGGAATCTCCTATTCCCCTTTCTCCTTCTCCTTCTCTTCTTCTTCTCTCTCTTCACTTGAGTCCCTTTGGTGTAGAATGATGGCTCTATTTATAGTTTTTCTGGAGTGGCATAGCCCGTAAATAGTCGTGAAATCAGGGGCGAATTGGGAGTGGTTTGAATGGACGGCCGATATCGAATCCTTTGATCATGCACAGTTCGTTGGACATTTGAAAGCCTTAATGACGTCATAATTCGATGATCTTGGGCTCGTTGGATTCTTCTCGTCGAGCCGTTCGATTCGAGTATAAGCTCGTCAAAACCGGAGACCGTTTGGTAACTCAAATTGCGGTTTGAACCTTCCAGCAGCGCTTTGAACACTTGATTCGGATTCATTTGGGCTCGGATTAGGTTGATCTTGGTGTCGTTGGGTTCGTATTTCCGAGACGCTCAGTTTGACTGTAAGATCGCTGAAATTGGAGTTCATACGCTCCCGAAATTAATTTTTTAAGTTTCTAACTAGCTTTTGTCTCGAGATTCGTACCCGATGAAGATAATTTTGAGATGACGTATCAAAGAGAATTAATATTGGCCATCTAATAGTGTTCCAGATTTTGACTATATTTACAAAGTATGTCAATGCCTAAAATTATAAATATACCTCTATAATATGAAGAGAACTATTGGCTTGAGATTTAAGAGTACTTACGTAAAAATTTAAACTCTCAACTATTGAGATATTATTCATTTTAACTTAATTGTCTCATGTCTTCTCTTGTTGGTATAACTTTCTAGTAAGTCACCTATTCTAGGAGTGCTTCTATGCAAGCGCGGTTAATTTTGGAGTTTCTAATGAAACTCCAATCATTGCATCAAAAGGTGCATCGATGCTTAAAAGTTTAGTTTTGTTCTCGTAAAGAGTTTTACAATCTCCCTCGTTTTGATACTAACGTCCTCGTTAGTTTTCTTAGCCCATAATTATCCACCATGCAGATAAGAGCACTTAATTCCAATCTATTGGCTAGTATATTACTCTAATACCAATTTATGCTTATATTACTTTATAAGCATCTTTATTATTGTGACTATAAAATAAACATTCCTTCGCGTCCCGCATTGCATGTGCACCGCCTTCTGAATTTAGGGTGTGACAGCTTCATGGCTTGAAGAATTCTTTAATTGATCGCCACAATCAGGCCACAGCCTGTCCGCCATCATTGAGCCATCCTCGACGAATCATATTCAAATAAACATTGCCTCTGATTGACCTCTATCGTGGAACTACTATTACCCGACATTTGTTATCGGATTGCCGCTATTCGACCTTTGCCATTGAACCGCCGCCACTTGACCTTTGTTGTCGAACCGCCGCCACATGACCAATGTTTGCCTAAACTCTATCGTTGCATCAATTTTCACTTTTAGAGGGCAAATAAAATCAAAATTCCTGGAAAAAAAATCCTACTAATAAACAATTAATTGCTTGTAATATCAAAGTTTTTTATCATTCAAGTAAATATATTATCTTATACAAAAGTACTGTTGACTTTCATATATTAAAAATATAACATTTAAATTAATATTCCACTCTATATCTTTCTTTTACAATAATTTAAGTTGTACCCGATAAGTCTTTTCATATAATTTTGTTTATAATTGTTTTCAATTTTGACACATCTCTAAAAATATTCACTTGATCAGCACGAATCTTGAGAAAATATTTAAATTGAAATTTTTGAAATTAAATTCATAATCATCCCAAGTCCAATTTCAACAAGCTTATACCCAGAATTGAATATCTTGATAAGACAAATCGAGTGACACCAAAAGTGATTTGATTTGAGTCCAAATAAACCTAATTCAAGTATTCAACACATATTTGAAAATTTCAAAATATTAATTGAGAGGCCAAACACTCTCCAAAACTTGACTGATTTATTAGTGGTGTAAACAAGTCGAGTTGAGTTGAGCAGTGGTCTTATCGAACTCGGCTTTTCGGAAAGTTAGCTTGAATTCGAGTTTAAGCTCAAGTTAAGCTCAAAAGGTGGACTCGAACTCGGCTTGTCCCACTGTAAACGAGTTCAAGCCGTTCACGAGACTTTGAAGTTTTGAGCCTCCTTCCGCAAACGAACGAGCCTTCGCGGTTGTCCATTCCTCGAATTCACAAGGGAGTGGTCCGCCTCATTCCAAGAATGAGCGAGCTTCCAAGCTCCAACAGGCTTACACACGTGTGGTCTGCCTTGTTCTATGAATTCACTATCGAGAATTTCAAAATCGCATGCGGGATTTTTAATAATAGAGGCGAGATTTTTAAATTTAATAAATAAATAAAAATTATTTAAAAAATATTTAAACTGATTTGAGTCGGCTCGCGAGCCTCATCAAGCTCAAACTCGAGCTTGTGGCTTCATAAGCTCGGCTCGCGAGCTTGTTCACGAGTCAAGCTCAAGCTGGCTCGTGAGTCAGCTTGGCTCACTTACTCCCCTACTGTTTATACTTGATACGACATCACAAAATTAGCTTGATCGGGCACGAATCTCGAGGCAAAAGCTAGTGGGAAACTTCAAAAATTAATTCTGGGAGCACCCGAACTCTGATTTCAGCGAGCTTACAGTCAAACTGAGTGTCTCGGAAATACGAACCCAACGACACCAAGATCAACCTAATCCGAGCCCAAATGAGTCCGAATCAAGGGCTCAAAGCGCTGTTGGAAGGTTCAATCAGCGGGCGACGGAGGTCCTAAAGACTGTTGTCTGGTGATGGAGGTCGGAAGGACTGTAGTCGGAGGGCGACGAAGGTCGAAAGAATCGTTGTCTGGTTACAAACGTTATAAGAATCGTAGTCGGCGGGCGACGGAGGCCGAAAGGACCATTGTCTGGCGACAAAGGCCAGAAGGACATTAGTCAGCGGGCGACGGAGGTTGAAAGGATCATTGTATAGCAACAGAGATTAGAAGGACTACAGTCGGCGGGCGACGAAGGTCGGAAGGACCGTTGTATGGCTGCAACATTCAGAAAGAATGTAGTCGGCGAGCGACGGAGGTCGAAAGGACCGTTGTCTGACGACAGAGGTTAGAAGGACTGTAGTCGGCGGGCGATGGAGGTCAGAAGGACCTTACTCGAAAAGTGATGAAGGTTCGACATCAATTAGTGGTCGTGCAAAAGTTGGCGTTAGTTGGTGGCCATGCAGAAAAATCGACATAAATTGGCAATCAGGAAGAAGTTCGACGTTAGTTAGTTACTAGGTAAAAGTACGGAGTCAGTTGGCGGTCGATTAGAAATTTAGTGACAGGTAGAAGTCCGCCGTCGAGTAGAAATTCGGTGACAGACGGAAGTCCGGTGTCGGGTAGAAGTCTAATGAAAATTTGGTGATGGGCATAAATTTGGCGACTGGCAGAAGTCCGACGTCGGATAAAATTTCGACGATGGGCGGAAATTCGGCAGGAAGAACTCCGGCATCAGACAGAAGTCTGGCGTTGGGTAGAAATCCAATGACAGATTGAAGTACGATGTCAGATATAAGACTGATGAAAATATGGTGAAGAGTATAAGTCCAATGACAGGCAAAAGTCCAGCGTCGGGTAGAAATTCGGCGACGGGCTGAAATTCGACGTTGGGTAGAAGTCCGATGAAAGTCCAACAACGGGCAGAACTCTGGCGTCGAGTAGAAATTCAGCGACAGGCGAAAGTCTGACATCATGTAGAAGTCCGACAAAAGTCCGACAACGGGCAGAGCTCCGACGTCAGGTAGAAATCTTGCGACGGGTAGAGGAGGAGTCTAGTGGTGAGAGAATTCTCTTCCTTCTCTTACTTTTCTTCCTTGTCTTCTTACTTCCTTGCTTCCTTGCTTCATTCTCTTCTCTTCTTGCTTCCTTGCTTCATTCTCTTCTCTTTTTTGCTTGGGGTCTCCTTCCCCACATGGGGGTTCCCCTTCTATGAGAAATGAGGAATTTATTTATAGTTTTTTAAGAGTGGCATGACCAGTAGATAAGAGGAAGATCAAGGGTTAATTTGGAGTGGTTTGAATGGACGGCCGATGTTAAATCCCTTGATCGTGGACCATTTAATGGATATTTGAATGTCTTAATGATATCAAAATTTGACGGTCTTCGGCTTGTGGACACGTCTCGTCGAGCCACTCAATCTGACTATAAGCATGTCACGTTTGGAAACCGTTTGGTAATCCAAATTATAGTTTGACCTTCCAAATATGTTTCGAGTTTTCATTTTTGACCCATTTGAGCTCGGATTGAGTTGAATTTGGTGTCGTTGAGTTTGTATTTCTGAGACATTCAATTTGACTATAAGTTTGCTGAAATCGGAGTTCAGATGATCTCCAATTTAATTTTTGAAGTTTCCAACTCGATTTTAGCCTCGAGATTCGTGCTCGATCAAGATAGTTTTTTTGATGATATATCAAAAGTAATTTTTCAGTAAACAAATACAATAAACTCTATGCATTAAAGATTTTTTTTAAAAAAAAGCTACGTATTTTCTCCTTAATAGTTTAAATTGTGGTCGTCAACCGTTTGAATACAAAATTATCTTTGAATTTCAGATAGTTTAAATTGTTATTGCTTGCTTTAGAATATTTTTGAAGTATTATTTAAATTATTTATATTTTAAAAATTCGAATCCCATGTAAATAAAATGCTAATACAATTCTATATAAATATCGCTTTTAATATTTATATTGCTGTGATCTTTAACTTTACAATTTACATAAATTTCATCTATTTTAAAATTTATACTACAAAATGTTAAATTTTTGGTAAAGTGTGCAAAAAGGAGTTAATTAAGGGGGAAATTATGATTTATTTGAGTTATGGTCAACTCTCATTTGATGTTTTTTTATGATATTCATATAATATTAAGAAGGGGGTTTTTAATTATATTTTTAATTGGAGTTTTGCGTATTACAATTGACTTAATATTTTCCTTGAATTGTTTACTCTGAGTATTTGTATGACAAGAGATTTTGATTGATTTGGTGTATATTTTGTTTATTTATTTTTTTTATGAAAATTATTTTTACAATGGTCTTTTTAAATGATGATTAATTATATTGTCAAATAAGATTGTAGTCTATTGTGCTTTTTGAATTGTAATTAAGGAGGGTAAGGGAGTATATATATATGCGGACGGGGTGTCAATATTTGACATGACCTGAAAACCGACTCTAAAATTTCGGGTTATGGTCAACCTATTTGTCGTTTCGAGTTCAACAAACCATATTGTTTCAAAAATTGGGTCGGAATTGGGTTGACCCGGAAACTTGGATTGACCAGGAAAAGAATCTGCCCACTTTTGATTGCGCGTTCCCTCGTGTGCCCACGTCGCTTCCTCGAGTCAAGTTCGGGTTCGTATTTTTGACATGTTTGCAAAATCAGGTCGGGTTCAAGTCAAACCTTTAGAACCAGGGTCACTTCCGGGTTCAACCCGAATTTGATACCCTTATGCGGATCGATGTGATTAGAATCCAAACTTCATCTTATGTTCATCGAAACATACAGTGAAATCCCTTAAGTAGAAATAAGTGAAACTCTTAAACATCGATGCATCGTTTGGTGTAATGATTGAAATTTTATTAAGAGACTCCACATTTAACCGATGCTTTTTCCAGAGAAAATTTAGGATGTGTGACATTCCGGAAAGTTAGACAAACGAGATAAAACTGTGAGGCAATTAGACCAAAACGGACAATACCTTGATAATTAAAAATTTGGGTTGTTATATATACTTTATCACTTTTTAAAAAAAAAAACGTGGACTAACATTACTGATCATAATATTAATTCAGTGAACGACTTTTGTAAAATAATCAAGAATCTCTAACAAAAAAACTAGTAGAGAAAGAGAAAAATAAGTTAATTAATACGCAATCCATGCAACAATTAACCATAGTAGATTGAGATCCTAAAAGTACTTGATAAGTTTTTTTTAGAAACACAAGCCCTAAAAGGGCTCAAATAAAATCAAAACAATAGGGAGGGAGAAATCGTAATAGCCAAACTCTATTAGACCGGGATTTAGGGATTGATGATCGAGCTGTAGATGGAGGCAAGGTTGGAGACATATGAGAGGGTTCCTACAAACAAAGATCGAAGGGCGACAGAGAGACAAGTGGAGCTTAATGGAGTACTAGATATGATCTATTTAAAATTTTAAAGTGGTATATACGTAAATAATGAGTTGTAAATATATGATATTAAAATAAGAATATTTTGATATAAAATATCCATACTTTTATTTACAAGATATATATTTGTGTAAGAAAATAAAATGTATTTATTGTTGTAATTAAATATGAACTAAATTTGGAGAAGCTATAATTAAGAATATATAACAAGGATGATTTATTGCATTACCCCCAATGTAATGACTTACCTTATAAAACAAATCTTTAGAGTATTTCTTAAGATTGAGGACATTAATTGAAGCATCCCATAATTACTAATTTTGTAATAATTTAATCATTTTAAAGAATGATATTTAAATTATAATTACGAAACTAAAGTTTTATAAATATAAATTATTTTGAAAAATTATTTTATTTTCTAATTAAAAAATAATAAAATTTTCAGAATAATAATTGATTTTTTTATCATTCAAACTGTAAATATCATAGAAAAATTAGATCAATCAAGTCTATTATTAGAATATAATAGACTTAAAAATGCATTTTAAAATAAATAAAATATTAATTTATATAATCATTAAAAATTTATTATCCTAATTATCAAATGAAATTATTTTTTTATTTTCTACCAATAATAACAATTTCACGTTAGCTTTTTGCCCTCTGAGATCGTAGATATCGCTCACCGTTCAACCAAATTCCTCCCATTTCCACCGTTTTCTTCCAGTTTTGGCTCCGAGGCAAAGGGAGAGGGGGAGAATTGAGAGGAATTTTTGCTGATCCTTTCGTGAGTTTATCTACCTGATGAGTATTTTTATCTGACTCTTGTTGCTGCGCATAGTGGCGCAACTTGCGCCGAATGATAACATTCTTTGCCTATTTTAGGGCTGGAATCGATCCGCCAAGGGGGAAAGTGAGGGATTTTGGCTTTTCGGCTTTAGATCGTTGGGCGGGTTTTTGCTCGGCTGATTTTCCGCGGCAATGTGAATATTTTCCTGAGGTTGGCTTCTCAGCGTAGTCGAATTCTGGCATCTTGGAACTTGGGGAATCCACTGCTTGTGTTTGTTTTCGAAGTGAATGCTTGCTTTGCGTAATATGTGGTTCTGGAGTTGATCTGCCGTCGGTGAATGGAGAAAGTTGGAAACTTTTTGTGTTGATTTTGAGGGTTTGAAGTATTTGAATCTTTTATCAAGGTGGATCCCTCCTCTTGAAGCTGCAATAGTTTAGGGAGTGAGTGTTTATCTTGGATATTTTCTGCTCTTTCTTGGACGTTCTTGATCCTGCTGTTGTCATGGATCATACCATCGGTGGAAAGTTTAAGCTTGGAAGAAAGATTGGAAGCGGATCTTTTGGAGAACTGTATCTTGGTATGTTGAACAGTCAAAGTTTTGCTTTACTAACTAACTTTTTTCTTTTATTTCACGCTTTTGCCGGTCAGAATCGGCTATTTTACTTGTAGTTTGTTTTGTTTAGGTGTCAACATCCAGAGTGGGGAAGAGGTAGCCATCAAGCTGGTAAGTGCATCCATCTCTCATCAGTTTCTTTGATTTATAGTAAACTTTTTCAGTCATTGTATTTTAAAGTCTACTAAGGATTTTTATTACTTTTTCATAATGAATTATAGTCGATCATTGGATATTATAGTGAATATTTTAAATTCTTTCAATTTTCAAATAGATGTTCAATCATAAACTGCTTTACTTACTCTAAATGGATATTTCCAACAAGGAGGAGATCCAGACCTGAATGATTCTGGTCTTCATTTTATTCTGGATTTTCTTGTTTTCATTGAACAGTTGCGTAACCATCTTAGAAAACGTTGGAGATATCACTGTTGATTTGAGTTATTATTATTATTTTTTTTACAGAAGCCTTCACTAATTGGTTTGACAGATGATGTTCTGTCGTTATAATTTCATTAAAATATTATCTATATGAGGAGGGTATTGAAAGATTACCCTTGTACATGCTAATCAAAATTGGAGGAATTACTAATTTTGATATGCCTAGAGAAATTGTCCCAAGTGTTTGCTTTTATGCACTTGCTGAATTGTTCAACTCAAAGAATGCTTCTGGTTGAATCTAAAATGTAATTTTTAATTAAACGCTCCCTAGTTTTGGTGCTCTTTTTTTTTTTTCTGTTCTTAAATATTCTTTCAAATTACGATTTATATTATTACTTGTAGGAATCTGTAAAAACCAAGCATCCTCAGCTTCATTATGAATCAAAACTTTACATGGTTCTCCAGGGTGGAAGTAAGTTGCTTTTTACATCCTTATCATGTGTATTTCCGTTCCGACTTATAATTTATTTGCTTTTTATATTTTGAAATAGCTGGAATTCCTCACTTGAAGTGGTTTGGTGTGGAGGGTGAGTACAATGTGATGGTCATTGACCTTCTTGGGCCTAGTCTTGAAGATTTGTTTAACTATTGCAATCGGAGGCTCTCCTTGAAAACAGTACTCATGCTTGCTGATCAGATGGTCAGTTCATAGTTCTGCCTTTTTCTTTTTGTTATTATGAATTATAGACTGTATAAAAGAAAGTAACAGACACCTCTTTTTCTTTTTTTTTTTGTTTCATAATGTATGTGGCCATAACCTTATATTTTCTTGATTATTTTTTGTAGGTTAACCGTGTGGAATATATGCACTCAAGAGGCTTTCTTCATCGTGACATTAAGCCAGACAACTTCCTAATGGGCTTGGGAAGAAGAGCCAATCAAGTATGTTATCAACCAATGTTCAAGGGTTTCTTACTTCTATATAATTATCATTACTGCAAAACCATGTTTATAGTAAAATTCCTTCCCTCTCCAATTCATTTTGTTTCATAAATTTGCTAGCAACCCTCACATTATTTGTCGGTTGTCTATTTGGAAAATCTGTGCCTTTTGTTGGCCATTCTAATTACCTGTCAGAATGCTGCAACAGCTGTCCGGTTCAAGATCTATAGCTTGCACAATATTTCTTGATTTGCAACTATATCAGTCTTTTAGGTTCAAGCAACTCCAAATAATAACATAAAAACATATTTTGTTATCCTGCTACTATGAACTGTCATTTAAACTCTTCTTCGACATAGTTTAGTGTGTAGTGTCAAGTTTCACAATCTACAATAAAATCTCATCCCTTTCCCTTTGTGTGATGCCTACTACCTATTTGTAGGTCTACTCATGTGTCCTCCTAGGCATTTATTTGCCAAATTTTTACTATTAACCAGTGAACTAGTTCTTTAGATATCTATCAATTCCTAATGCATCTATCATGGTCGTGTTGCTTTTCTAGAGTTCACATGCGATCAATTGATCATAACAATGATATTTTCATATATGTTGCACAAGGGGAAGAAAATTGTAAGGAACTATATGTTCAGTGTTAATTAAAGAAGGTTTTCTGGCCATCATTTGCGGTATAACATGTAACAACCCAAAGATATAAAAATCATTTTAAATAAAAAAATGTGAATTTTTGAATTGCTGATTGAACTAGAGCTTTTCGGCCCTGTACATGTGAGCGATTTGGCGCTAGGGTTGAGAGAACTGCGGTGTCAGAAATTGCCGCCGCGGCACTGGTGTCTCTGTTTTACAGTAAATCTTATTTCTGCATGCGGCGCTGTAGCTTTGAGACTGAGCGCTGCAGCACTAGACAACTAATATTATTTTTTTAATATATTTTATTATAAATATCGCTGCACCGCCCCCTCACTCCCTCACTTCACATGCTGGGCTGGGAAGAATTGAAGGATAAGTGGGGAGAAGAAGAGAGAGAAGGGCCATCTGGTCATTTCCGTCCATCGTTCCTTTTATGAAAAGTATTCTAACTTTGTAAGTAACTATCATCTTACTTTTGTTTTTGATGATGTTGATTTCAATGGATTTATCTCTCCTAAATATGTTAAAATTGCATTATGTCCTAATTTCGTAAGCTTTCACTGTGTAACTTTTGATATGCTATAGATTTGACCATTATGAATGATTTGATATGATTTACTTATATTTTACCGGTTAAATTTGTGTATAGGAATTTCTATATGGAATGTGTGTGGAAATGTGTATTGAAATTGAAGTGAAAAATGATATATTGTTATTGGTAAGATGTACTGAACTGTATGATATGTTGAAATGATTAATAGGTACTGGAATATAATATTGGTTTGACTGAGAAATGAAAGGATGTACTATATTAATAATTATATTGATACTGATGGAAGAGGAGATATTGATTGGTATCAGATTTATGGGATGATAACTCTATAAATACAAATGATATAACGATTCCAAAACAACAATTCTAGAGAAACGATTGGGATTTGGGAGTCATAAGGAGCTAGAGATTGATAGTAAGTTATAAGTGCATGAGCAAGATACCTTCAATATACCCTCAAATGAATATATGATAGAACACTGATTATTGACTATATAATACTAATTACTAAATGATTGCTCATTAATGTATTGATATTGTAACTTACATTATACTGAGTCGTTTACTGTTGATAATGTACTGTTCTTGATGATAGTGATCACTGTTACTAATATAGATCATTGTTACTAATACTGTGGACTGCGATGTGATGTGTTATAAACTGAGCAATCAGTATAAATAACCAGCATATATATTCATGCATAAATTTCTTTATACGATTTACAACATATTGTTTCGTTTCTTCTTGTATTGATTTCAGTTGTAAGATTTTAGTTACTTGCTGGGGTATTCGTTCATTACGTGGTTTAAATGATTTCAGGTAAGGAGCCGGCAGTTATGTATGCATGCAATGATGCAAGTGTAGCTTTTATTTCAGTTCTTTGGTTTATATATTCTTTTGTAGCCATAGTGACTATTCTGTCACTATTGTATATATTATTTTGAGCTCTATCGTTATTATGTAATTCTAGAGTATATAATTTGAATTATGTTTTCCGCTGTTTATCGGTTCTCTGTGATGAAATTAATTAGCTTTGGATATTGATCTGATTTCAATGGTTGATTAATGAATATAATGAATTGACAAGATAATAAAGATATATAAAAAAAGAGAAATATAAATCCTTTCACATAGATCCTCGGTGTGACATGACAAGTGAAATCCAAAGGCTGAGAGAGTAGGATGAAGGAATGTTTCACTCTTTTTTGTGTACCTGTGTGCTAAAGAATTTCTTGAGAGCTATTATCTGAGGTTGTTATATCTATTGTTTGCGGAGGTATTGGAGGGAAGTTTGTCTTGGTTTTCAGTGGCTAGTTTGGGCCTTATTGTTGGAAATTTTAATGGAATAGATGCTTACTTTAGAGACATGAAGCGAGAAGCACACAAATGCATACATAAACAAATATTGTATCAATTCATTTATATTTTAGTTAAATAGATTCTAGAGTCGAATAATGGTCATTGACAAAGAAGTGTTGGAGGCATTGGACTGGACTTTAAAAAGTGAAGGCTATTATTGCTTTTGAAAATAGAGATGAGTTACGAGTGTAAAGATAAATAAATATAAACATGAGAGGAGGAGAGTGAATTGAAAGGGATGAGAAAGAGAGTAAAAGTTTTTATTTGACCATGGAGTTTGATTTTGACATGGTAGAAACATGGTTTCTCCATAATTTTTTTTGATGATTCGATAAATATATGGGAATATACTATTTCGAGTAGCTTTTAAGTGCGCAATTGTTTACCTTCATTCTTGTTTGGTCTTGTCATTCAATGGTGTGTTTTAACTTTCCTCAAGCACCTTGGTTTTTGGTCTCACAACAAGACCCACGTCGACACGTTGGATTTTTGCTACATTGATAAGTTGATAGACGTGCCAATAACCTTTCATGGTGTCAAAAGAACACAATTGCTTGGAAAGGACTACAATTGATTTTGGTCAGTTCCTTTCAACCTCAATCAATCTAGTCATAGAAAGATTAATCTTAAAATTTAAAAAGATTCAATCAGCTTATATTACCTCTGGTTAACTCTAATGAACTTAGCATTGTATTCATTTAGAATTAACTCGATGACTTTAATTTGCAGACCAGTAGGTTCCCACACCGAAATCCCAAAATGTAAATCAGACGAGCTTAGTCACTAAACTTTTTGAAATTAAGTCCTTGAACATCTAAACCGCAGTTAACCATATTTTCTTCCTTTATCCCTTTGTTTTTTTTTCAAAGGCAAACTTTGGACCACGTCTTGAGGGGACATGTCCTCTTTCATAAGAAAATGCTAGTGTACTTGAGGTATATGCAAGGAGAGAAGTAATGGTTGTTTATTAGTCTCTTTAGATGATATGGTTCAACATCCTCTAAATTTGCCAGACTAGGTCCACTAGATCGATTTGGGATGCAGAGCCATTGGATTGTGATTTGGTTGATCATACATCTCCTTCCATCTCCATTCAAATGTTGACAATTTCCTAAACCCTCATAAGATGGTTTTATTTCCTTAGTTGAGAGTGTGTAATTATTCATACGGGCTTGTACCTATGAGAAATCCTAATCCTTTAAAATTAAAATAAACTATGATTAGTTATGTGTGATGGCTATGTGAGGTTATTTTGCAATTACATCTCAATCTGATTTTAAAATCCCATGTTACTCCTAAGAATTGAATAGAGTGGAAGAAAATCACTAGTGCATGTGCCTTTCTGAGACCACAATAATTTCTGCTATTATTTAAATCTTCTTTGTTTAGTATGTCTTCTTTGTGATCCTCTTTTTGATGTGGGTTGAAAGATTTGAAGAATCTCTTCTGTGATGAGTTTGGGTGTATTTGGTTTGAGGAATAGTGTTTTCTTGTGCCACAGTTATTTTTGTACATTTGTATAGCTTCTCTTTAGTTTAGTAGATGCTCTCTCCTCTCTTGTGGATTCCAACAATTAATTTAGTCGAACCATAAGCTTAGTGTCTTCCTGTGATGCTTGTTCTCTTTACTATTATTTTGTGTATTCATCGTATTTGCTCATGGTAAGCACTTGCACACTAAATCCCAACCCTAACCCATCAGCATGGGTTGGGGAGGGGCAGTCCAAATCTAATCTCTCTATCTAAAATGTCCATCTCAACCCAATAGCTCTCTCTCACACCACCTCATTAAATCTCCACCCACCCACACAGCTAGATTAATGTGGGGCTTATGGTAGTTACCAGCCATGTTTTGGTGTGATTCTTAAATGTAGTTCCTTTTGAACTTTTCAGTTTATCTCTTCCTGCACGTCTTATATTTGAGGATACATCTCATTTACTCGAGGGATTCAGCTAGAAATTATCATTTTAGTTTTTGCATGTGATTACGAGATATTATTTGTCGGCAATATTTTTCTATGACAACTACATGCTGGATTGGGTGCTTTTCACTTCATGGTTTTTGATTTGCAAGATTCCATAATTTCTATGATATGCATTTAGATTCATGGAATGCCTTACCTATTATGTTTAGTGTTTGTTCTATGGTAGCAGCTGATTGCATTGCAGTTCAACCAAATTTAATTCTCGTTTATTAATTTTTTTTTTGTATAATCTTTTCGTAGGTTTATATTATTGATTATGGTCTTGCAAAGAAATATAGAGATCTGCAGACTCATAAGCATATTCCGTACAGGTGAAACTTGTATTATTTCTATATTTTTGTTGCATTTAGAATACTTTATTACATCATGATCATTAGCCTTACCACTAAATTTCATTATTTTGAGGTAAATTTATGACTCCATTCTTTTTTATTGAGCATTGCATTTGATGTTTACAGTTATGTTGTCATGTTTTTTCACAACTTTTATTCAAGTCTTCATACATTTGCAATGAAGATCATTTATAAGATTTTTATTTTCAGTGGGTATGAAATGGATAATAATGAGTTTATAAGATCAAATAATGTTTTAGTGTGACAAGTTTAATTAGCTTAGATTTATTACAAAGAGTTTTAAGGATACATATAGAGATAGAACTTTTAGAGTTAATCCTGATCAATTGAAAGGGATAAGTGCTTGGAGACTTATAGGTAAATTTGATAAAATTATGATTAAAATAGCAATGTTTTATTGACTTAAACAAGAAGTCTTTGCTAGTCAATTTGGGTGGCAATAATATGAGCGCTAAAATGAATTTGTTGCAAGCTGTGCATGATAAATTAAGAAATGTTTATTTTTAGAGGGCCTATTGGAGTAACACTTAATGTGAAAATGTATTTGAAATAAATTTATTGGTTTGGGTCTGTCCAATAGATGGTAAAAGATTTGCTAATGAGAGATACAATTAATGTTGAAGTATTAAGAAGAAAAATGGATAGACAAATTGTTAGATCTTTTAATTTGAATTGAGTTTCCTGTTAGGCTTAAACTAGAAAAATCTTTTAAAATGCTAATGATTCAGGAAGTTTGATGGCCTGGAATTCCTAATGCAATTTGGATGAAGCAATGAATGTTGTTTACATAAATAAATATAAGGATGCATAGATCAAAGACAACTAATTATACAAAAAATTGTTTTTTTTAAATGTAAACTCATAAATATGAAAAAATCAGAAGCTACACAAACTATAAACATGTGGCATTTAAATGTGGGCTAATTTGAATGATACAGATCTGCTTAAATCTGCCAAACTCCTGGTAGCAATAATAATCACAGAACTGTGAAACAGGTGAGATAAATTGCAATTGATAGTTATACATGCTTCATCCATCAAACATAAAATCAAAGTAGCCCATGCCTTAACAATCCACGTAAGCCAAACTAGATTAGGAGCTTCATCAAGAGAACAAATCTCGTTCTTGTAGGTCACATCATCACATGCATATTAAAATAAATTTTCAAACTTGGAAATACAATATTACAAAATAAATATAAAACAGGGAACAAATTTGCTAATTTTCTCGTCAAAGCATGTAAGATTTGCATTTTCAACTAGTGTAGGCTCTCATATCTCTTTCAAATATGTCCAGCTTGGTAAAATTTGGGTTAAAAAAATTTAGCATTTGATTTAGAGCATAAATTTGTGCTTTATACAAAGTAATAAATTAGTCATACAAACAAGTTTGTCACGCTTGTGTTCAAAATAGCTTTGGAATTCACTATTTGTATTGGACTTAATTTCATCATCTAGAAGTAATTCATGAACAAGTTATATAAATTTGGCTAGTAAAGTGTAGATGCATTTGAGGAATTGATATCCAACTCATGAAATAAGGTTAAATTTGTTATATTAAGGCTTCAATTATGTGTGTTAGTTTCAATGCATTGTAAATTTTAAATGTTCATGCCTTTCTTACGTTTAACTTAAAGGTTCAACAATAAAATATTTTTGAATTTAAATGCACTATCACCATATTATCTAGTTTAAACTTCTTATTTACATTAGCAAAAAAATTAGAATTGTTGTAATTAATAGTTAATGATCCATAAATATCTTAATGCAATTTAGGAAAATCATATTAGTGATGAGTATTTAATAAAATAAATAATCAAAGAGCTAAAATACTAAGTTGCATTCTAAGAAATATTGATCAAATATATAACTAATTCTTAGGAGCTGTTTGGCAAAATTAGGATTTGGTAAATCCTGGTATGTTAAATCTTGAAATATGTTTGGCAAAATAGTTTTTACATTCTATTAAATCTTATGAAACTATTTGTCAATGTAATTCATGATTTAAGGTGGTAGGTTCATTTAAAAATTAAATTTGATGTGCCATGAATTTAATTGCGTGTTAAGTAAGAGTTTCTTATTAATTTCAATTTTAATTATGGTTAATAAGTCATAATGATCAATAATTGAATTAGAAATTAGCTTAATTATTAAATTGTTTAATTACTAATAATAGTACTATTTATTAAATTACTTATTTATGTGTTAATTTAATAAGTAATTGATATCTAATTATATTAATAATTATCTAATTAATTAGTTAATTATTTTTGAAATAACTAATTATTTAATTAATACTCTTATTAATGATTTAATTAAATTTTAAAGTATTATTTAATTAGTTTTAATTATTAATTATATTATTAAATATCTCATTAATCATTTAAATATTCTACTATTTATTAATTATTTAATTATTATTTATAATGTTATATCATAATTATTTCTTTTTCAAATTATATTAATTAAACTATTTATTTTAATTTTTAATTACTAGTTATTTAATTAATCTAGTGTTTTCTTTCATCTTCTCAATTTCTTCATTATTGTTGTTTTTCCTCATCTCCATTTCTTCGTGGCTGCTTTGATCTTGTGTGCTTCACATGAAGCTTGAAAACTGTGTGAGATAGTGTGTTGAAAGAGTCGCTAAAGAAGCTTCTTTGCATCCTTCTACGACATCAGATCAGAAGTCATGACGGGAGCTCGCTTGCTGCTAAGGTTATCTTTATCCTTTTCACTTTCTTCTTCAGCCAAATCCCGTAAATCCGCCAAACCAAAGGATTTAGTAAAACCGGGATTTACAACAAAAATAGGGAAACAAAGAGTTTACTTCGTCATGTGATTTACCAGGCGCTCAAATCACATTTGGCAGAATTTAAAATCCTGCATAAATCCTGTTGCAAACAACCCCTTAGTAGAATGTAAGATGCGAATGAAAATAGAAGCATAATAATCACAAATATGGATGGATATCCTTTTTAAAGAAAACTAACATACATGATTTAAATGCGAATCATGAACCATGCACTTTATTGACCATAATATAAGAGTTTTATGTTTTAGGTTTATTTTAAGGCATTCATTGGCAAATAAATTTATTGTTGTATTGATGTAACTTATATTTCTCAATATGCTTCTTTTTATGATATTATATCACTAAGCCAAAAATCAAAGAAAATATTTAGTCATTCAACTTGAGGATAATTTTCATTGACAATATCATCATGATTTGCATTATCAAATTGCTCGGTCATTCTTCAATTGCATTTTTCATGATTGATTCAATTTCCCCTTTAGGAATAGATTTAATTACGGTTAATTCTATGCTCAATTTCAAATTTAGATTAAAATTTGACTTTTAATCAAGTATATATTTCATTCTTTTAGTCAGCAGTTATATTAAAATAAAATCATAAAATAGAAAAAACAGAAAAGATCAAAATAAAAATAAAACATTAGACCAAATTTGCTCATTGTAGTACGTAAGGTTTAGGCTTTCAATTAATGTAATCCCTAAGATTTCCATCAGCTAGGAGGCTGCTGAATAATTGGATAAATATTTTGGTAGTAATATTCAAGAATAAAGGAGATGGCTAATATTACAATAAAATTATGGAAGAACATAATGGAATATAGACTTAAAAAAATTTGCATTGATTTTGGAGATTCAGTTTATTTTATGCTAGAAAATATATTATGGACATGATTTTTGTACCAAAATAGTTTATTAAAAAGCATAGAGAACAAAGAAAGAATTTGTACATGATTTTGTTAATCTTTTTGAAGGCATATAATAAAGTACCATGGAATTTGATTTAGCTTACATAAGGAAAAAATGCATGCAAGGTATGGTGAAGTTATTATATATTTAATAGTACATTGACTATACTAAAAGTAGCCTGGACTGATCGAGTTTCCAATCTTGACAGGTTTATATCAAGGATTAATATTAAATCTAAATCTTTTTGCATTGGTTATGAATATTCTTATAAATGATATTTAAAATGATGTATTTTATTATATGTATTTTTTAGGATTACAATTCTTATTTCTTAGACATCCATTGAAATAACTAGAAAATTATATCATTGAAGAAAATAGCTTGGGAAATAATTTGCATGAAATAAAGGTTGCATTTATGATTTGTAATTTTAAGGGCCGAGAGTCTAATGGCACATTAAGGGGGGGATTTGAGTTGGTACATTTGAAAATATTTTTTTACAACAACAATATCAAGCCTTTATCCCACTACGTGGGGTCGGCTACATGAATCTTTTTTCTCCATTGTGTCCTATTAAGAGTCAAAAACATTTGAAAATATTTTTTTAATAAGTTAAAATAAGTGTTGAATAAAATAAATAATTGCATTAATAAAAATACTGGAATAAAATTGTATAACACTTATAAAATACACAATTAGATGTACAAATGTAGAAATTGATAAATACACAATATGTATAAACTACTATAAAGGGTGTACAAATAATTTGTCATAATATAATTTATGAAACTGATATATTTAATACTATGCGCGCTAGTAATCTATTAATTCAATCCTGTTAAAGACACCTTACAACTAAACTTATTGTGTACAATAATGATCAAAGTAAGTTAGTGATTTTATTATTATTAAGCTCAAATGTGAATTGATTAGCAAGTTACACTAGTTATCAACTTTAACATCTTAATTTATACAATTGTCCAAACTAATATGGTATTATGATGATGATAAAGATTATGCGCTAAGTGAGAGCAATTTAAATTTTAATCACAACATTAATCCATACAATACCACAAAAAACAATCTATGTTCACCAAATTTATCATGCAAGCTTAAATGATTATATAAGGAAATAAATAAGAAAGAGTAAGTAAATAAACTAAGTTATAGAACAATTGTGACAAATTTTAACGTGAGTTGGCACTTCCCCTAAATTCATGCCTAGATGTCCAGCCGCCTAGGATTTTCACTATTCTGATGATCTGATCTTACCACAGCAAGATTCCTTTTTTATGGAGTGGATAAAGTCTTGACATAGTATTAAGGGGGGTGGTTCTTTTATAAATTGTAAATTAAATGTAAGACTCTTTTTGCCTCACTTCATTAGATTGGGTAGTTTAGTTAAGGTGATTATATGTTAATAGATGTTTGTTTATAAATGCCCAAGCCTTATATTTGAGAGGGAGAGTTTTTGGAAAAGTTAATTTCAGGTTATCTGAGTTTGTGGGAAGCAGTTCCCTATTTTGAGGTAGATTCTCCAGGTTTGGAGAGATGAGAAGGGGAAGAGATCATAGTGGAGTTTGGGATTTCACTTCAAACGATCATCAAAGCTTATATTTTTCCTCCTTATCTATCCTTGCTGTCCCGATATCATTAAGTGGCTGTCTATATTGTTCTTATAGCATAAATTAAAAAAAAAACGCCAGGAAAACTTATTTCCATAGGAGTGGTGGTTATATTGGAGTCCAAGGCTTTGCTAAAATTGATTTTGGCACTCAGAATTCGTCTCCCGGTGGCTGCCCTGGGCGTCACCTACAGAATTCTAGTGTACTGTAACCTCAATTCCTGCTGCAAGCTGCAGTTGGCTGTTGCGTTCCTCAGAAGAAAAAAAATCCCAAGATAACTGCCTTGTGTTTTTTTTTTTTTTTCAATTCTGAATGAATTTTTGCAAGCTTATGGGAAGGGAAAGTAGCTCAATCCAAAAGTTCTTTAATCGGGAAGCCCAAGACTTTGTTGGAGCAAGGAGAAGACATTTGGGTTGCAAGAAGCTTAATATTCAAGCAGTGAAATTCCTGTGGATGAAAATTCCATCCAGTATTAGCTTTGGCCATTTCTCTTTGAAGAGTGGAGGTTCACGGCCAAGGAGCAAATGATGGGGAAGAGATCGAACAAGGCAGCATTCACTTAAATCATTTCTGCTACGTTTAGGCCTGAAAAACTTAAAGCACTGCAGTGCTCTGGACTTTGGTTCATCAATCCTGATGACCTGCAGCTTATTCAAACTGGGAAGGATTCATTTGGCAGGAAACGGTGGTAGGAAACAAGAATTTTTCTTGGTGAATCAAAGATTGAGAAAACTTGGATGAAGAACTATTTAATTGATAATAATAGAAAAAAATCAACAAGATACAATGGATTCTCAATTGGAGAGGATGATCTGGCTCTCCCAATCTCTAGACGCTGCTAGAGCCCAAAACAAACATAAGAACAATCTAATTTCAGCCAAAACTTATAATTCCCTAACCCTAGGGAAACAATCTACTTAAAGCAAACAATTCACAAGGAAATCTCTAAACAGCCGCTCCTTTCAAATTTTCCTCCAAAATTCTTTTTTCACTTGGTTGTTGGACCCCACTGGAAGGAGTCGGACTCGCGCGGCATCTGGGGTGAACTTCTGTTCCGCGTTCCGCCTCTGATAGATAAAAGCCGGTCCCGTATGGACCTTCTGGTATCTGGGGCGGAACTTCCGCATTCCGCCTCTGATAGATAAAAGCCGGTCTCGTATGGACTTGCTGGACCAGTCTAACAGCTTGAGGATTAGGGAGGACCAAACAGCAATTTAG
The DNA here is from genome assembly GCF_001605985.2 of Dendrobium catenatum. Lineage (NCBI taxonomy): Eukaryota > Viridiplantae > Streptophyta > Magnoliopsida > Asparagales > Orchidaceae > Dendrobium > Dendrobium catenatum. The sequence continues at coordinate 387,687 of NW_021318648.1, forward strand.
AGCATAGAAGCGTTGCCCATTGCTAAAAAATCTTTGTGGAAAGCATTCTGGAAGTTAATTATCATTGTAAACGATTCTTGTGATATTTTTTTAGTTTTTTAATTACCTTCTAGTGTCAGCTTCAAACGTACCTGGGGCTGCGTAGTCTTATAATGCGTTCTTGCTAGTTTCCTTGCACTACTGTCAAGGCCTTACAAGATCTTGTTTACTAGGCCTGCAAACCCTTTTAGGTTGCTGACTTCAATTTGTCGAATTCACACTTTCAAGCAGCTGAATTCTCCCTTCAGGTGGTCGACTTTAGGCGGCCAAATTCACCATTTAATTGGCTGATTTCATGTGGTCGAATTTACACTTCAGCTAGATGATTTTAGGTGTTTGACCTCGATTCGCATTCAATGGGTTTTGCCCATCCAGACTTGAGCTCAATGAGATTTTCTCCCCATGTACTCATTCTCATCAATTTAATTAGCCACATGATATATTTTTGAAGATGTATTACCTTGGTGTAGCATTTTCTGTGACGCCCAAAATCATATAAATAAAGAGGATGATAATAATTTTATAATTCCTTTAATGTTGTAATTACTTCAAAAATATGTAAAATAATATATAAAGGTTGTATATAATTTTGACTAAACAATGTGCCATATTAAATGATGATATATTTACGATCTAATTTCTACTCTATAACATAAATTTTTAATAATAACTTAATTAGCTCATAATTAACATGATTAACCAAATTAAGCACTTTTTAATGATTTCAAATAATTAAATAGTACATGTTAATTCAATTGAACTTGCCAACACCTAAAATACACACTTATGCAATAAATGAATTTGTGTAATTATGCTCATTTCCTTCATTAGGCTCATCTTGAATCATATATTTACTCCAGTAATATAGATAAGATATTTTTCATTCCTTTATAACAGAGAGAACAAAAATCTGACTGGAACAGCTCGGTACGCAAGCGTTAACACTCATCTTGGAGTTGGTTAGTGTTCATAGCAGATGATTGTAATGTTTCTGTTCTTATACTTGTAAAAATTTATTTCACTCAAGTGCCATGATTTATGTACAGAGCAAAGCAGGAGGGATGATTTGGAATCTCTTGGTTATGTACTCATGTACTTTTTAAGAGGAAGGTTAGACTTGGATTGAAGCATCTCGGTTTATTACTTCTAGTGATATTTACCTGATTATTATTCTTGCCTTGAAGTTCAATTTCTAATATTATCTTTCCCAGCCTTCCTTGGCAGGGATTGAAAGCTGGTACTAAAAAGCAGAAGTATGATAAAATTAGTGAAAAGAAAATGCTTACTCCTGTGGAGGTAACGGGTGCATGCTTCTTTTAAATTGGTTTTCCTTAGTTGTTCTGACTCCAATTTAGACTTCGTTTGGGATGGTTTTTTTACTGCCTCTTAAAACAGCTTTCTAGTATAAAAATTAAAATTTTTGTACTAAAAAGTTGCTTTAAGAAGCAGTAAGAAAGCCGTCCCAAACGAAACCTTAATTAGTGGATGGTACATGGGGTAATTGACACCCTTTATCTTTAAAACCAGGTATTGTGCAAGTCACATCCTCCTGAATTTTTATCTTATTTTCACTATTGCCGTTCGTTGAGATTTGAAGATAAACCAGATTACTCATACTTGAAGAGGCTTTTCCGTGATCTTTTTATTAGAGAAGGTAGCATTTTTCTCTTACATGCAGTTGTATAAAGCTGTATGGAAAATTATTTCATCATAAGATTTTATCTGATTGTACTGCAGGTTATCAGTTTGATTATGTTTTTGACTGGACTGTATTGAAGTATCCTCAAATCGGTGCTAATGTCAGGGCAAAGGTATGGCTCTATATATGTTTGTGCTCCATTGTGTTTTAATGCTTTCTCGGACCAGTTGGCTATTGTTTTGTCTTCTCCTAGCAGCCTGGGGGAAGAGCAGGTGGAGCTATTGGACCTTCAGTGGAAAGAGCCGAAAGGACTTCAGGTTTTCTTCTCTCCCTCTCTCTCTCTCCCACCCACACTCACCCACCTCCTTTTTTTCTTTCAGTCCGCTTCATTAGTGCAGCTGGCTTTAGTCTATTTACGTGCTTCGTTCTCCAGTGGGACAGGAGATTCGTGATAGATTCTCTGGTGCAGTTGAAGCATTGACTCGGAGGGGTGGTTCTGGTGCTGGTCATCATGGAGACCATTCCAAGCACAAAACCTTAGAGGATACGTCATCCAAGGAGGCAAGTTATTCTGATTTCATGTGCGTTTTTTTTAGTTCGTCCCTGTTTACTATAGTGCCAAGCCAAAACATATTTATGATCCAAAAGATGTTTGGTTTAAAAAAGTGGAGCTTACTGGTTATTACTCATGAATTGTCCTGCAATCATTTTTAGTGAGCCTGTCCACAAATTTTGTTTTTCTTTTGATAATATCGGGCAACTGATTCAGAAAAGACCTCTCCGGTAAATTTGGTTTGCATGTGAAATTTCTAACGGCTGGAAATTTGCGCATATTCAGTAGGTTATAGCTTAGTTGAAATCTCCTGAGGTGCCTAATTGAAATGGAAGCATTTTAATCATCTGAGAAATTGTTCAACCGGTTCTTAAATAATTTCACGGCGCAATGCTACAAAGTTTGTTAAAGATACCTTATTAAATAAATGCTTCTTGGTTATCTGCAATTTATTATAGTATAACATCAGTTTTCTAACTGAAGTTAAACTAAAATAAGCAGCTTACATTATTATTGTGTGTATTTGCCACGCAAATCTCGTTGTCTCTGTCCTGTTCGTCATCAACTCTGTCACTCACATGCGCAACTTAAAAAATGCAATTATGAAAAAATCTCAAAATCCTAAATGCGACAAATTTGGTGCAATGAGCAGAACTCGTGCACATTTTTCTTAGTGCGACAAGAGAAGCTCATAGGCGACACTCGCAAAATAATGTGTAAACCTTATGCTCACTTTTCTTAATATGGCAGGAAAAATTCAAATATTAATTGTGCTTATCTTTTTTGATATGGTGGGGAAACATTGAAGGTTCGGAATAGGTATACGAAGACCTATGCATGTTTTTTCGTAATCGTGATGGGATAGAAGGCCCCAATCGTGATGTCTCACGACACTGACTATTAAGCATGATGGGCAAACATACCACTCTTGAAGACACTCCTATGTTAGGGAGATGCTAAGAAGCTGCCATAATTTACATTGACAAGGACTTAAATAGGACAAAATTAAAAGAACATCCAAACATAAATTAAAAATTAAAATAACATTACGTTAAATCAGAGATTGCACTAAAAAGGAATGTAAGATAAACCTGAAAGATTGCTTGTAAGCATGAAACTTCTTGACTGTATTAATAAAAACTCTTCTTAATACTCATAGTCCTTAAAGCCTACTTGGCGAATCGAACTTGGACTAACAAATGAACAAGGGCAAGCTTCTATTTATAGATAGAAAGAGCGACTTCCTATGGGGCCCACTTGAGTAAAATACAAGTCACATACTTATGAGAGATTCTAACCCTTGACACTCACCACTAGATCTGTAACATACGTACAATCAGACAGAATGTGAGCAATGAACTTAAAATATAAATTCATGAGTACACTAAGGATAATGCATTCATATGAATAATTGTTATGCTAGGCCCTTTTATACATCTCAGATAGTTGAAATCACTTGAATGATTTTCAAGTAAGACAATGGTCAAACTTATTGTACATCATGGGTTGAATGCTCTAAATGATGTTTATATTAATTGCTAAAAGAAAACTTGGGACACATCCTGTAAATAGGCAAATAGGCAGAGTACACTTCATTGATGAACAATGCATCCTGTGCATGAAATTTTTTCAAATAAGAATTGTTGTGCATCACGGGTCTTACAACGATTCCGACGAAGTATATGTAGGATAGAAAAATAAGGCTGCATTTCTAGAATAACTAGAGTGGTTGTGGCTTAGCTTCTACACCCTTCAAGCATAACTTATGCGAGGCTTCAATGTTTTCTTGGAATCATTTTTTTGCAAAGTAAATAACTAAAATGGTTTCTAGGCTTTTTAGGTGTGTTCATCTTAGGCTTTGTTTGTGATAGCTTTTTTATGCTTCTTGAAGTAATAGAATTGTACTAGAAAACAGTTTCAAGAAGCAGAAAAAAAGCCGTCCCAAACGAAACCTTAGTCTCAAACTCTTCAAGTGTTTAATTTATTACCTCAACTCATTAAATATGAACCAGTTTGGTCTTACTATCAATTTTGTCATGATGGAGGTAACCTTTTCATCAGTGAACTTTATAGTTAATCATATTAATTTGAGCTACTATTAAGAGGTTGATCCTACAAAGTTCAAAATGCTCATGCTCTCATGGAAAGCTTCTCTCCTATTTTGGTCCAAAGAAATGATATAGTTAACGGTAGGATCAAATTGATTCAAACTGGTTGAGGGATTAAATTGAATACTTAAAAAAATCTTGGACTAAATTAATATGTAACTGGTGCAAGATTAACGCCACATTTGATTTGATGATTATATTAACGACATTCTGCCGATCATTATGGACTTGTTTTGAATGATTTTAGTTTTTTTTTTTGCATATGGATTTTTCTTCCCTAAAAAATTTTTCATGTTCTTGTTCTGCTTCTTAAGGTTGTGGATTCCGATAAAGCTAGAGCACCCTCTTCTCGACATGGTAGCACCTCCAAGAGGGCTGTAATCTCAAGCAGTCGGCAAAGCTCTGCTGAGCCCAGTGAGCAGCTCACAAGTCGTGCAAGCAGAATGGTCTCTAGCAGCAGCAGCAGCCGGCCCGCCGTAGCACCGAGGATTGCTCAGCCTGGTGCAGCTGCGGCGTCTACCTCGCTCTCTCGAACTGCATTTACAAGAAGTTCCCGTGCTGAAAATCCTGTCAGAAACTTTGAGCTCCTCTCTGTTAGTGCAGATAAGAGGAAGTAACTGATTCAAGGTTTTTCCTCTGGGAAACCATTTTTTTCTTGCTGATCAAATGGATTTCATCAGCCTGCTCCCAGCACAACTAGAACTGTATGGATTTCACCTCACTTAGGCTTCGTTTGGGACGGCTTTCTTGTTGCTTTCTAAACCAACTTTTTAATATAAAAATTTTAATTTTTATACTAGAAAGCTGCTTTAAGAAGCAACAAGAAAGTCTTCCCAAACGAAACCTTAATCGTGTTTGCCTTTGACGAACTGAAGGCTTTGATTCCTGGAAGTGCGGGTTCAAAAGCAATTCAATATTTTTCCCTTTACCAACTTTCACATTGATAAACATAAGGAAGATGGAAAGAAGGGGCTATTCTTGTTTAGTTATGTGGTGATGATCCTGTTGTGCCAGAGCTCCAAATAAGGAGAGGGCGTCTGGTCATCTCGGATAGACAATTGTATGTGAGAAATGTCCATTACATATAGAACCTTCTAAATTCACTTCCTATTTCAGACTTGTTATCATTCTTGTTGCAGCAGTGAAGCTAGGAAAATGGTAGCCCATAATCAGTCTTGTTGCTATTTCTTCTAATTTTTTTCCCTTGAAATAGCTTATAAAGTCTGGTTGCTTTGCTCGGAAGATAACAATCCCAATTTTGGCTTCATTTGGGATGACTTTTTTACCGTTTCTTAAAGCAGCTTTTAGGTACAAAAATTTTAACTTTTGTACTAGAAAGCTGTTTTAAGAAGCAGTAAGAAAACTGTCTCAAACGAATCCTTTGTTTGGCAACAGCTTTCTTGTCTTTTTTTTTTTACCTTTTTTTTTAGAATTTTTTTGGTTAAAAATCATTTTTAATTATAATAATAGAGAAGTTATTTTTTCTATAATAATTTCACTATCAATTTTTTAAAATGATGCAGCTGTTCTAAATATATTGGAAGTTGCTGGGAATGTCACATGTTCTATATGATGCTCATGAATGTATTTTTAAGTTGTAAGAAAGCTGTCTCAAACGAATCATTAATCTATTTCATACAGTAAGAGGGCATTTAACTGACAAAAAAGCTTGGGTTTGATTTTCTTAGAAAAAAGATATGCAAAATGGTCACCAATTGCAAAAATTATTACGTGCAGTGTATGGACACATCCGGATACAAATTCAGATTTTAGATGCGCCTTAGTGCATTGGATGATATGGCGCATCCGAATTAATCTCCGAATGTGTTTGAACATCACAAACTGAAACCAGATCTTACCAAGAAAATTCAAAATTTTCTTTTCAAATCCTCAAGTGAAAAGATCTACCCATGCATTCTTGAAGAAAGCAATATTTGACCTAAGAATCAAGAAGTTAGCTTTGACTTGATTTCAATTAAAGCACTAAATATAAAATATTTGTATTGTATTAATCTTAGATAAAATTTAATAAGTTTTTAAATTTATTTAATATAAATTATATCAGAATATTATGATATTTTTTCATTTCGACTAATTTATAATAGCAAATATGCTTTTCCAAACATGAGAGATGTATTGCACATAATAATTAATAGTGTTTAGATAGAAATATAGTATTAATAACAACATTAATAACATAATAACATTTTGTTCATGTATGTATTTTTGCATTTTGCAGTTAAATTCTAAATGGTTTGCTCTCTCTTCTGAAATATTTGTTTATGAATGAAAATATGCAATTTTAGTATTATATATACATTCAAAAGATACTAGCGCATAGTCCAAATGATCTTGTGAAGGGTATTATTTAATCATTTAGCCTCACTAAGGTTTCGTTTGGGACGACTTTTTTATTGCTTTCTAAAACAGAGTTTTAGTACAAAAATAAAAAAATTGTAATAAAACTCCGTTTTAGAAAACAGTAAAAAAGCCATCCCAAACGAAGCCTAAGTTTAATTAAAAGTGAAAAATGATTTTTTTTTTGGTAAAAACCAAATTAAGATAAAAATAAAAGAGTTAGCTAGACTTGCATTAAACTCTTCATCAATTAGGCTTGGCTCGAATAGGAATGAGCTTGACCTAATATCTAGAAGTATCAAAAACCTAAATCCATAGTAAGATCAACGACCTTAACACATCCATATATGGATGAGCACCGTGACAGGTGCTTGCATGAATCAGGAACGCGGACTGCGAAGTTGGCTCAAACCCCTCCCGTATCTTGATTGGTGCCTAGCCTTCTTTTCTAAAAATCGGGACTTTTCTCCCTAATTCGTGCTTTTCCACTGAGCTATTTGAAGGCACAGCGCCCATTTCTTCTGACTTCCCCGGCAATTGTTGTCGATCGTCGCCTTGATCCGAGTTTCCGCTGTTTATAGCTTCCTACCTCTCAAACGGCCGGTTCTATCTTTCGATAGCGAGGATTTGGATTTGTATCGCGTTGTGCTGAGCCCTGGAGGATTCTGGCATCGTGAGCAAGGATATGACCCGTGGCTGTTTAGCAGGTGCGTCGGTTCAGCTTTTCATGGATTCTGGTAGGAATGGGGTCAGATTTGTAGTTTTGCGAAACTAGGGTTTGTGCGCGCCGGCGGAATCCGAATTTTGGTGTCTGCCTGCCGGTTTATTGCGATAATTGTTACATGAGAGATTTAGTTAATGGTTGGGATGGATGTGGAGTTATCAAAGGACGGTGCTTCTTTGGACCCTGAGCTGCTTCAACTGGCGGAGGTTTCTCCCCTGGCCTTGAAGGAAAACCCTTGTGTTGCGGAGCAGCTATATTCCCAGTGGCTTTCTCTCCCAGAGACTGTTCGTCTGGTATGGATTCTTTGGCTTTTGTTGTCGCGCACTTATTGTTGTTGTCAATATTATTCCAAATTGAGTCTTGCTGCGGATCAAAATTATGTTTAATTAATGGTGAAGAATTTTGATTATCATTCACTTTTATTTAATTTCCATCAATTAGGGTAGTGCTGTACTCTTTTTGTCAGGGCAGTAATTCCCATTTCTGGTTATTGAACCTGTTTGCATGTTTATGGAAATTACCTGCGTAATTGGCATGTAGAGCTAGAGGAAAAACTTCAAAAGGTAGGTGCATGCGGATGAATTGAAGTGTTTAACTGATGGAATATAGAAAGAAAAAGAAAAAAAAAAGATTTAATTTTTCAATGATATCAAGGAGTTGTTATGTCATGATTATTCGACAAGTTTTACGCTGGCTGTCGATTACTTAACGCAACCCTTCACTTTTCTCATCCAGGACTTGGGACCTGACAATGAAAGTGTTTATAGTGCCGAATGTTGGCCATTAAAAGAGAAGCATAATATTAAGTTAAGTGTTGTAGAGATGAGGATGCTTTACCCTTAGAGATAGGATACGAAATGAGCATATATGTGAAAAGGTTGGTGTAGCTCCAATGGAAGATAAGTTTAGAGAGAGTCGCCTTTGATGGTTTGGTCACATTAAATGGAGGCCTTCCGATGACCCGGTTAGGAAAGTTGAGGTATTAGTTTTGACTTATATTAAGAAAGGTAGAGGTAAACCTAAAAAGACTTGGTTAGAAAATATTAGAAATGATTTTTCTTTATTAGATTTAAATGAGAAGTTGACTTTTAATAAGACACAATGGCGAAAAAGGATTCATGTAGCCGACCCCACTAGTGGGACAAAGGCTTGATGTTGTTGTTGTTGTATCAAGGAGTTGTATGGATTTAGTTCAGCCGTTCAGGTGAAGTGCATTAAAGATGAAGATAAAAAAATGACTTTTATTAGAAGAAGATATTCAACAAAGGTGGATGAGATATTTTGCTAAACTTTTCAATGAAGCTTGTGAGAATATGATTGACTTTAGTGACCTTAGCACCCTAAATGAAAACAAAGATTTTTGTTTTTATAGGCGTATCAGTAAAACCGAAGGTAGAGAGGCTTTAAAGAAAATGAATTGTGGAAAAACTGTTGGACCTAATGATATTCTAATAGATAGGAGCTGAATGAATTTCTTAGCTTACTAAGTTTGTAATATTATTTTGAAGACTAAAAAGATGCCAGATGAGTGGAGAATGATTGTGTTGATTCATATTTTTAAGAATAAGGGTGATGCACAAAATTGTGTGAATTATAGTGTCATACTTTAAAACTATGGAAGAATTTTATGGACCATAGGTTATGACATGATACTAATGTTTCTCAAAATCAATTTAGATTCATGCTGGATAGGTCTACTATGGAAGCTATACATTTTTTTAGAGGTTTGATGGAGTAGTATAGAGAGATGGAGGATCTACACATGATATTTATTGATTTAGAGAAAGCATATGATAAAGTTCCAAGAGAAGGGCTATGGAGAGTTCTAGAAAAGGAAGGGGTTAATAATGCTTATATTCAAGTCATTAAGGATGTGTATGCAGGAGCTGTTACTTGTGTTCAAACACAAGGTGATTTGACCAAGTATTTTTCTATTTCCATTAGATTACATCAAGGATCAGCCTTAAGCTCATATCTTTTTTGCTTTAGTCATGGATGTTCTTACTAGACATTTGCAAGAGGTTGAACCCTAGTGTATACTTTTTTGTTGATAATATTATTCTTGTTGATAAGATGAGAGGTGGAGTTGAAGGTAAAAACTTGAATTATGGAGGTCCACCTTATAGTCTAAAGGTTTTTGTTAGAGTAGATCTAAAATTAAATTTATGGGGTTTAAGTTTAGTAATAGATCTAGTAGGAGGATTGTAACTTTGGGTCATCAAGTCATTAATAAGAGTACATGTTTTAGATATCTTGGACTATTGTTTAGAGTGATGCTGAAATAGATGGGGATATTATTAGTAGAATTCAAGTTGGATGGTTAAAGTGGAGGAATGCATCGGGCTTGTTGAGTGATAGAAAAGTTGATAGAAAAAACCCCCTCAAATTTAAGGGGAAATTCTATAAGATGGTGGTGAGAGTTGCAATGCTTTATGGCGTATAATGTTGGCTATTTAAAGAGAGGCATAATATTAAGTTAAGTGTTACAGAGATGAGGATGCTTAGATGGATGAGTGTCTTTACTCTTGAGATAGGGTACAAAACGAGAATAGATGTGAAAAGGTTGGAATAACTCCAGTGGAAGATAAGATTAGAGAGAGTCGCCTTAGATGGGTAGGTCACATAAAATGGTAGCCTTGCGATGACCCAATTAGGAGAGTAGATGTATTAAATTTGACTTATGTTAAGGAATGTAGAGGTAGATCTAAAATGACTTGGTTAGAAAATATTAGAAATGACATTTCTTTATTAGATTTAAATGAGATTTTGGCACTTAACAGGACACAATGGAGGAAAAAAAGATTCATGCAGCTGACCCCATATAGTCGATAAAGGCTATATTGTTTTTGTTGTTGTATTTGCAAAAATATTCAAATTAAATATTTTGGAAGTGGAGGAGATGCATATTCGTCTTGAATAAAACAATAACAACAATAACAACATCAAGCCTTTATCCCACTATGTGGGGTTGGCTAGAGCACTTGTTAAATTTGGCCAAAGGAGTTAAAGACATCGGTGTTGTTGACAAATATATACTCAGAACTTGCATTCCCATTCCAACCATGCTTGTTAATGATGAAGGGAAACAGGGCAAAATCCCTCAAGGTGAAAGTTGACATATGGGTACTTGCCTTTTTTGAGTAATGAGCTAAATTCTCCAGAACAACATAAGGGGTTGTTTGGTTGCAAGCATCTAGGATATTGAATTATTGATATATTTCAAGTGCAGTGTAACTTTGATACAATGCATTTTGATTTCGTAGGATTGTTTGGTTGACTGTAAAATAAATTCGTGAAATTCATTTTTTTGTATTGGGTTGGTTGTTAATAAAAATCAGTTATATGGCATGGGCATATCGATGATGGGCACGGTGGAAAGTTGTGGGTCACAATAAGTATAATGAGTATGGGACCTAGTGGATTGCTGAGAGGTTGTGCATTGTTAGGGGGTTTTGGATTGGAGCAAGATTGTGGTTCGTAGCTGGGTCTTGTGTGGCAATGACATTTTTTAGATTTGATATTAACTTATAATTTAGATGAATTACTATACCAGCTCTATCCTGCTATATGCATGCCATAGTTAAAATAACCATTTAATATATTAGCTCATAGTTTATGGAAATTCATAATGATATTTCCATCGGAGTTGGTATGGCACAATAGGCTAGCAAATATTTGGATTTGAGTTTTTTGTTTTATAAAAATGGTGAAAATTGTTTCTTGTCATTTGGCACTCAAATTGCTTGCATAATGTGTTTAAGCCGCAGGTGGTTTGATCTTAAACAAAGTATGTTGAAATTATTTGATATCCTTCTATTTCATATACCTAACATTGAAAAGATTTTTGATTATGCATTTACTTGGAGTTGTATAATGTTGATTTGAAATAGATATGTTACGGTTCGGCCTGAACCGTCCAACCGGCCCAACCTGGGCCGGTTTAGCCCTATAGGAGGCGGGATAAGCCGCCTCCTTTGAATGCCACCCAAGCGTGTGGGACCCCTAGGGCGGCAAAGAGAGAGAGGGAAGGGGGCGGAATTTGCATAAGGAAACTATTTGAATATTGGTTTATTTTAGGAAACCTTTTATTGGTTTTATTAGGAAGATATGTATTAAAAGAGGAGGGGAGGCTAGGGTTAGGGAAGACATGCTTTGAGTTGTTCTCTTGGAGTTTTGCTTGGCGTCTTGGGCTCTGGACTCATCGTATAGAGATTGGGAGAGAACGATCCTCCTCTCGAATTGAGGATTAATTGTATCTTTGCTTTATGTTTGCTTCGCTTTGATTTTCCCTAATACAATCTATTGTTTTTGGGTTGATTTCGTTGGCATTCTTGTATTCTTTCTTGCTGTTTTTACCAATTTATCGTTAAGGTTGCTTGCAAACTCTAGTAATTCCGATAGGATTACTTGTGAACTCAAGTATTTCCTATTAACATATTAACTTGTATTTCCCTATTTATTGTTCATGCTCGCTCCAAGTTTAAGTGTGAAGATAGAACTAATAAAACTAATATCTTGTATTAAACTTACGACTTTGGTGCGTGCTTTGGCTATGAAAGTTATAGTTGGAAGCCCTACCTGGCATGTTTTGCTATTATCCCTTGACTTTCCTTAAATGTGCGTAGAATAACTTCCCTGTACTTAAGAATTAGCAAGCTTCCTCTGTAGAAGATACATGTTATCCCAATTCTTTGCTCATGACATCTTTCAAAGGAAGCTTAAAGCTGAGCATAACTCACTCTTAGGGCCGTAAAAAAGGCTCTAAGTTCGAGAGCAACTCAATTTTTAAGCTCATAAATTAGCTTGAACGTAATTTCTTGACTCCTTTACTAAATGAGCTAATTTCAAACAAAAGCTACTTGAGTATATTTTTATTGATGATAACTTAATTTTTTGATATGCATGAATGTATATTTATGTACTTAAATTTTATTTTACTTGTTCATTTTACCATTAAAAACCAGTAAATATACAATCCAAACATCATGAACGATGCATGCTGTATGCTCCATGGCAGTTAAAAACCATATTATGAAATCACAATTAATTGACCTTTTTATTCAATCAAAGCCATAAATTTAAGAAAAAATGATGGATCTGAAGATATGGGAATTTTAATTAAAATCTTAGAAAGTTATTGACTTGGCTTGCCGTTTGTGTTTGCTCATGTTCAACTTGATAATAAAACTAGCCGAGGTTGAACAAGTTTATCTTTAATGAACTTGCTAGGTTTGTTTCGGATTTATGGTTAACAAATTGAATCAAATAAAACCCACTTCTATTCATGTTTTGCTTATTGCACCCTTACCCTCCATTTATCCCTATCACTAGTACATTGTTGCATGAATTGTTCTTTTCCTTTTTTGGTTGCCTTCATTTGATCTGAAGACCTGATCTTATTGTTTTTCAACTTATTCTGAAATGTATATCTTGGCTTATAGGTTAAATCTTTAATTGAAGATGCAAAGGCTGGATTGCCATTGAATGTTTCTAGCATCACTGGTGGTGCAAATATTGCTACTAGCAATGCATTGCCTTCTATGTTCCCTGCTGGCAGTGTACCACCTCTTTCCCCTAGAAGCAGCTCTGGATCTCCTCGTTTCATGAAACGAGGTTCACCTGCGGGGCCATCGTCTCTGGGATCTCCATTAAAAATAGTTAGAGAGCCAGCCAAAGAAGTCATCCCTCAGGTATGAAATTTCTTCTCACCTTTTTTCTCTTGCTCTGTTTGGATGCTGAGAGTTTGAGTGAAAGGAAATGAAAAAAAAGAAGATGAAGATCTCAAATGAATCACTGCTTATTCATGCTTAAACCCATAAATTGCTTGTATTTCATTTTATTTCTTTAACTTTCATTCCTTCCAAATAGAGCCTATGCCTTTATTGTAAAATCACTTTCTTCCTTTCGTAAGAGTTAAAGGGCATTTAGCTCATATGAATATTTTTATTTCACCTTTCATACTGTTTCAACGTTTCATTGCATGTGTGGACAGTTCTACTTTCAGAATGGACAGCCGCCCCCAAAAGAACTAAAAGACCAGTGCTTAGAAAGAATTGCTCAGATTTTCTCCGGCAAGTTGGATGGATTGCAAATTCATGGTATATGACATTCCAATTTTATTATTTTGTTTTTCACATTGAATTGCAGGTCAAGTAGTGAACTAATTTTCTTAAATGACATCAGAGTTCAAGTCTGTTACAAAAGAAATCTGCAAGCTGCCGTCATTCTTTTCTAGTGTTCTTTTCAGAAAGATTGACGCAGAATGTGCTGGAACTGTAAATAGGTGTGCAATCTTCTTTTACCCTAAATTTCTAAGAGGTATTTAGTATAATGATTTTTGTAGTAATATCAACTATATGGGAGTTTCCTTTCCATAACTGCTTGTTGTTTTATGTAGGAGAGTTCTTAACTCGTTTATTTTATCTAGCGTAAACTGCAGTGGGTTGAACTCATCTTTGTTTGCCAGTCTTTACATCAATTTATGTTCTATATATTATTTTTAGCTAATCATTCATCACCATCAGACTTACCCTAAATATTTAGGAATGGAGAAGCTGTGAGGATAAATCTTATTGTTGTTCATGTTTTTTTTAATTTCTTTTTGGTGGCTGATAGAATTAGTGCCTGTGAATGCGTTTTTTATTGAAATTATGTTACTGTAAACACAAGTTATTTTGTTTGTTCTTTAATCTATATGATCTCTAATTTGCAAGTTCGACTTTGGTATGATGATAGGGATGCATTTGTTAATTATTGGGTGAATAGCAATATGATGACTATGGATACGGCAACTCAAATATTTAATATTTTGAAGCCTTCGGATCGCAAGTACCTTATTCAGGTCAATTTTTTTACCTTTAATCATCTTTTTTTTTGGGAAACATTTTCATCTGGAAAATTTTAGCTCTTACCACAAAGGATCTTCTTATTAGCGTTTTTATACATATCAATCCTTTGTTTCTACTTCTTACTCTTCAGTTCAGCAAGTTGTTTAAGAACTTGCTGCTACATGGTCTTACTTTTCTATTTCTGAGTGGGTTAAAATGAATTGGACAGGAGGACTTCAAACCTGTACTCAGAGAACTTTTGGCAACTCATCCAGGATTGGAATTTTTACAGGGTACTCCTGAGTTTCAGGAAAGATACGGTGAGCTTTCTCGGTAGCCAGCAAGATAATAACTGTTTGTAATAGTTTCCACAAGTTCATGTTATGTTATTTTGGTAAGACTAGTACTCTTTAATTCTATTTTTCTGTTCTCAATGAGGGTTAAGTTCCACATGATCGATCCCTCTCAACTGTTGGAATGTGTTATTCAGAGAATTGGAGAGGAAAAATGCTTCATTTTATTGCACAAAACTATCCTTATTTATAGATCTATACAAGATATCTTAATAAAGAAACAAATAATTACAAAATCATGCATAATTGCTCTAATATAATCCAACAGTTGAGATCGGCACGATCTAGTTGAGCCTCCCACGGATTCCCTTCCTAGTCGTGGGATTAAAATGGCAAGGGACGGGTGGGATTTAACAGGTGAGCCTCCCACGAATGGGAACAGATTCCCATCCTAGCCGTGGGATCAATATGCCAAGAGACGTTTGAGATTTAATAGGTGAGCCTCCCAAGGATTCCCATTCTAGCCGTGGGATCAAAATGCCAAGGGATGGCTTGGATTTAACACTCCCTCTCAAGCTGAGGAATACAAATCTGTCGTTCCCAGCTTGGTAATCAGTCCCAGAAAGATAGAGTTATCGAATCCCTTCGTAAGAATATCTGCAAGCTAATCTTTTGATGAGACATGATCGATACATATAAGACCACTATTTAATTTCTCATTTATGAAATGTCTTTCAACTTCTATGTGCTTGGTCTTTTCATGCTGCACCGGATTATGAGCTATGATGATTGTTGATTTCTTGTCATAGTGTAGCTTCATTGGTTCATTCCCACTTAATCCTTTGATCTTCTAGAATCATTTTGATCCATTTGATTCATAGTAGCTCACATATTCCCAAGGCCATAGCTTTTTATTTTGCTTATGTATTAGACCTTGCTATCGCTTTCTGTTTTGTACTCCTCCATGTAACAAGGTTTCCTTCAAAGAATGTGCAGTATCTTGAGGTAGATCGTCTATCTACTGGTGATCCTGCGTAATCTACATCAATATATGCTTATGGGATGATTCCACAGTCTCTTCTGAAGTCCCTTTACCTGGGTTTCCCTTAAGATAGTGTAGTAATTTGACTACAACTTGCATGTGAGTCTGTTTTAGATTTTGCATGAACTGGCTGATCATGCTTATAAGTCTCTAGAAAGATCCTTTATCTATATTTGGATCTTCTTTAGCTTTCCTCAAGTTGAGATTTAGTTCTACTGGTGTTGGTGCTGGTTTACAAGCTAGTTTGTCTTTTTCTTTAAGAAGATCATTAATGTATTTTTGTTATGAAAGATTTCTTTGTTGGAGTGGGCCACTTTAATTCCAAGAAAATATTTTAATCTATCAAGATCTTTGATCTCAAATTTCTTGGCAAGACATTTCTTTAAAATCACTTTCTTGTTTTCATCATTTCCAGGCAAGATGATATCATCTACATAAACTAATAGAATTGTGACTTCCCTTGAGTCTAAGTGCTTGAAGAATAATGTATGGTCCTCTTGGCTCTGTCGATAACCATTAAGTAGCATAACTTTTGAAAATCTTCCAAACAAAACTCTAAGTAACTTCTTTAGCCGATATAGTCTTTTTTAACCTGCCCACTTTGTTTCCCTCAGATTTCTTCTTGAATCCTAATGAAATCTCCATAAATATTTCTTCCTCCAAGTTCCCATATAAGAATGCATTTTTGACATCTAACTGTTCCAGATGCCAGTTGTAATTAGCTGCTAGTGAGAGGAGGATCCTCACGGTGTTCATCTCGGTCACCAGTGCAAAAGTTTCTTGGTTGTCCATGCCATACATATGAGTGTATCCTTTCGCCACCAGTCATGCCTTATACCTTTTCAATGTACCATCAGTTTTGTATTTCACAGAGAATACCCTATCGCTGCCGACTGGTTTTTTTCCTATTGGTAGGTCGGTGATCTTTCATGTATCGTTCTTCTCTATGACCTATATTTCATATTTCATTGCACTTTTTTAATTTTCATTACATAAGACCTCAGAAATATCATTAGAAATATGAAAATCATTTAGTGTACCCAAAAATTTTTTATGTGAAAGTGAGAATTTATGGAAGGATTGATGCATATTCATATTTTGGCTATTTGTTTTGATGTAATTTGAATATTATAGTTGTGTTTTATGTTTTTCTTTATGCTATCCAATGATGGAGAACATCCAATGATCATGGTAGGATATGCTTGGACATGGCAAGTCTTGGGTTTGCTAGCATTTTGGGTCCTTTGGTTCTTTGGGCTGCTTGCTGCCTCTCGGTTTGGGCCTTGGTTGCTCTCGGGTTGGGCTTTGGCTGCTTTGGTTTTGAGCTGAAAACTTGGGATCTTCTTAGTGCTAGCTCATTAATGTTTGAGCTGATGTTTAGCGCATTATTTGGAGAAGTAATTACACTATTTAGCTCATAAATTTGAAAAAGGTATTATTTTTTTAGCTCATTATGTGGAGTTGGAGCTTGCCTCTTCCCCTTCTTGTGTCTCCTCGTTTGTTTCCATTGTGATGTTCTCGTGACTGGTTGCTGGGTGCTGGTTCCGATTCCCTGGGTTGACTTCTCGGATTCCTCCATGGCTGCTTTCCCGTGGCAGCCTCTACCCAGTTTCTGTGTCGGCTTTTCGATTTCTTCCCTGATTGTTTTTCCGTGGCTTCCTCTACCCGGTTCTTGTGCTGTCTTTTGGGAATTGTTTTATGTTGCCTGCTGGTCTTCCTCTTCCCCTGACCTGATTGGTTCGGTTGGAGGTGGAAGTTGACTGTTTGACTCCCCTTTTTCTTCTATAAATATGAGGTGTTTTTGTCACGAAGAGGTTGTTGATTAACTTGAGATAAATTGCTAAAAACCCGAGGGTTTTTTTCTCTTGGAAAAGCTTGAGAGCTTGTTCCACCTCTTCCTCCTCTCTATTTCGTCTTGGCTTCTAATCTTTTCCTCTCTTCGCAAGTTCCACTCCACTTGTATCATTCTTCTTGAGCTATTGGAAGACATTTGTTGGCTGATTTGGAGACATTTGCCGGAGGAGTTTGGTTGGACGTTGGACCCTTTTTACTGTGGTGGGCCCTTAGTTTTCAAGCCTAAGCACTTTATCATATTTTTCCTACTCTTGTTGCATGTGAGGAAACCGCTTGTCAGTTGTTCTGAGGATAATATTTTTATTTTATAATTTTGTTTCATTTGATTCGGCTTTTCGTTTGTTTTGATGTTTGTTTGGATGTTTGCAATTTAGATTAAATCGAGTTGGTTTTCATTTGTCCTATTGTTCTCTTATTTGACTTTTCTTTCAAGTTTGCCTGCATCAAGTTTGGTATTAGAGCGAGTTAGCAAATCCTTGGTTGGTGTGAGTCTTTCTTTAGAAAATAAAAAAATGACTGATAATCAAGGGGATTGGCAACATATGATGCAACAAAAAATTCTTTAAGAGAATAACTTGTGCAAGAACTTCATAGTGGGGGTTTGGGTGGACATTTTGGGCAAGGAAAAACTGTTGCTTTGGTTGAGGAAAAATATTTCTGGCCTCATATGAGAAAGCAAATTATAAGCTGATAAAACAATATAAAATCTGTCAAGCTTTTAAGGGAACTTCGCAAAATACTGGTTTATATACTCCTCTTCCTATTCCAAATAAGCCTTGGGAGGATATCTCCATTGATTTTGTTTTGGGGTTGCCTGTTACTACTAGAAAGTTTGATTCTGTTTTTGTTGTTGTGGACCAATTTAGCAAAATGACACACTTTATTCCATGTAAGAAAACTTCTGATGCTTCATATATTGCTGATTTGTTTTTAAAGAAATTGTTCGTCTTCATGATATTCCTCACACATTTACTTATGTTAGGGAGACTAGATTTTTGAGTCATTTTTGGAGAACATTTTGGGCAAAATTAGGAACTACTCTTCAATTTAGTAGTGCATATAATCAACAAATCGATGGGCAAACTGAAGTTGTCAATCGAAGCTTAGGGAATTTACTAAGATGCCTTGCTGGATAAAAATCATCTCAATGGGATTTGATATTGCCCTAATCTGAGTTTGCATACAATAATTTTCTTATTCGCTCCACTGGTAAAACTCCATTTGAGATTATTTATGGTCAGCCTATAGGCCCTGTACCTCACATTTTAGATAGAAATTATTTGCCTTTGCCTAATAAAGTTAGTGCTGAAGCTTCTGAAACTTTTGATCATATCAAAATTGTCCTACAACAAGTCCTTGAAAAACTTCGAATTGCTAATGTTAAATACAAATCTGCTGCTGACAAATATCAGAGGGAAGTTTATTTTGAGGAGGGAGATTTGGTTATGGCTTACTTTCGTCGCCAACGATTTCTTGTTGGTACTTTTGTAAAATTAAACAGGAAGAAATTTGGGCCTTTTCATGTTCTACGAAAGTTAACACCGGCCAGGTAGGGGGCTCGACGAATCCACGTCGAGAATCCGGTGACAGTCGCCGGACACCGCTCCAAGAACTTCTTGGAGGAAAGATCCACCACCTAAGAATCACTCTTAGGATACAGTAAACACATGAGACTAAACTCACATCATATTCATATCTCAAAATCTATCTTTATTACAAGACATTAGCCTATATTTATAGACTTCAGGTAGTCACATAATAGGCTACACAAGAAATAGAGCTACACCAATCACTAACAAGAAAATACAATTTTATTATATGGACGCTCCTGCGTCATTCTACCGGGGTAGGAGGGAACTTTGAGCTTGTAGAAAGAGATCCGATTGGCCACCATAAGGAGGTGGGTTTGGTTGGCTAAATCGGTCTGGATATTTCCACCCGGTGTCAAGTTTCCTACCAATCTTCAATTGCTTAAATGTAGCATAATCAAATGAAATACTTGTATTCCAATTCTTGCACCTCTTGCCACCACAAGATCAACAACGGTCAGATCAATACAAAGCACATTTTCCTTGCATTTTCCTGTGAAGATAGGAAGAACATGGTCTCCTTCATTGATTTCAATAACAACCCATCCATCATGAACACTTTCAAATGCAGAAATTATGGTATCAACATTTCCATTGCATTCGACACTTCGGTCGACTCCACCATTATTCTTTTCAGCAATATCCTCTTGAATTGGCTTGCTCTTTTCATCTTTATCATCTATGGGTTGATCCAGATAAAGAACTCCATCGAATATGTCATCCTCATACACGTCATATACGGGTTCATCAAAGAAAGGCAAAGACGGCGATTTCAGCAATGGATCTTCAATTTCTTTGAAGCTGAACTCGATCGAGGGTGGGGTGGATGAGATTTGATCATCTAAAATGACCTCGTCGTCGGCGTCGGTTTGTAAGGATCTTCGTTCAATCCTTGACAATCTTAGTTTGAGTCGGGCGATTTCTTGTAGAAGATCTTCGATTTCTGCTTCTTGACATGATCGCTGCCGAGTCTGACGAGACCACATCTTGCTATGTTAATTTATGAACCAAGAATTAGAATTCTATGATTCTTGGTGGCTTAGAATATACTAACAACAACTTTCTTGTGAGCCTAGCACTTGACGCCGGATCGCAGAGGATCTCACATAAAAAACAAAGAGAGCTTGAGACTTGCGTTGAGCACCAACACCAACAAAAAGGAACGTCCCAGAGTAGAGAAAACTCACACACTCTCAGGAAGCACCACCTCACTACACGAAGAGGATTTGGTTTTCAAGAACAAAATATCTTGCCTTCAATTTATTACAGGGATTTGTTATTGCGATCCAGCCAGTAGAAGGTGGCTGTCGGCCTGCCACCTGAACTCCAGTGGGTATACAAGAACAAACTTTTTTTTTCTTCTCTCGTACTGTAGATGAGAAGATCTTCCGGTAAGAAAATGACACCGCTCCTGCTTCTTGGAGAGGTGACAGCTGGTTTATTCCACAGAGCAACGTCACCACGAGCATCTACTTCCTTCGCCTGGCTTCACCACCAAGAAATTGATTCTTCCTTCCGAATCAGAAAAACTCATGGGCACCGTCGGCAACACCAGTATCTCTGCCGGACTCGGAGGAGACGTCGCGGTCACGAGAACGAAGATCAACACAGGGAATGCGATACAATTGTGAATTACAATTATTCGTCTCACTGGAGCAATCGGCTGCTTGATTCGTCGAAATCTTGGAATCAAGAACCACACGAGAACACCACCACCTGAAAGGGATCAGAGATTGGACCCAAGACCAGCACAGGGTACCGTCACCTGAGGAAATTCAGGATACAAAAGAACAATGCCAAATGACGCCGGCGACGGAGGCGATACGACAACGGACAAGAACGCCAGCAACTTGCCGGCTCTGATACCAAATGACACCGGCCAGGTAGGGGGCTCGATGAATCCACGTCGACAATCCGGTGACGGTCGCCGGACATCGCTCCAAGAACTTCTTGGAGGAAAGATCCACCATCTAAGAATCACTCTTAGGATACAGTAAACACATGAGACTAAACTCACATCATATTCATATCTCAAAATCTATCTTTATTACAAGACATTAGCCTATATTTATAGACTTCAGGTAGTCACATAATAGTCTACACAAGAAATAGAGCTACACCAATCACTAACAAGAAAATACAATTTTATTATATGGACGCTCCTGCGTCAAAAGTTGGACACAAATGCTTATCTCTTAAATCTTCTTATTACTGTTGTCACTTCTCATGTGTTTAATGTTTCTGATCATTCTTTGTATGAAGGAAATTATGATGATTCTGTGGAAGTTGAAACTTTGCCACTCTCTACATCAGTTCCAAATAATGATGAACATGTTGAAGATGTTATTGATGTCAGGATTACTAAAACTAGACATGACGAAAATAAGAGGTTTTTGGCAAAATGGAAGAATCTTCCCTTGACATACTGTACTTGGATGAATGCTAATGAGTTGAAAAATTGTCATCCGAATTTTTATCAGAAAATTGTGGAAGCCTTCTCATCAGGAGATGAGATTCTCCCACCAGGGGGAATTGATGTATTCATATTTTGGCTTTTTTTTGTTTTGATGTAATTTGAATATTATAGTTGTGTTTTATGTTTTTTTTTTATGCTATCCAATGATGGAGAACATCCAATGATCATGGTAGGTTGTGCTTGGGCATGGCAAGTCTTGAGTTTGTTAGCATTTTAGGTCCTTTTGTTCTTTGGACTGCTTGCTGCCTCTCGATTTGGGTCATGTCTGCTCTCGGGTTGGGCTTTGGCTGCTTTGGTTTTGAGCTGAAAACTTGTGATCTTCTTGGTGCTAGCTCATTAATGCTTGAACTGATGTTTAGCTCATTATTTGGAGGAGTAATTATACTACTTAGCTCATAAATTTGAATAGGTATTCTTCTTTTAGCTCATTATGTGGAGTTGGAGCTTGCCTCTTCCCCTTCTTGTGTCTCCTCGTTTGTTTCCCTTGTGCTGTTCCCGTGACTGGTTGTTGGGTGCTGGTTTCGGTTCCCTGGGTTGCCTTCTCGATTTCCTCCCTGGCTGCTTTCCTGTGGCTGCCTTTACCCGGTTTCTGTGTTGGCTTTTCGGTTTCTTCCCAGGCTATTTTTCCGTGACTTCCTGTGTTGTCTTTTGGGAATTGTTTTGTGTTGCCTGCTGGTCTTCCTCTTCCCCTGACCTGATTGGTTCGGTTGGAGGTGGAAGTTGGCTGTTTGACTTCCCTTTTCTTCTATAAATATGAGTTGTTTTTGTCATGAAGAGGTTGTTGATTAACTTGAGATAAGTTGCTAAAAACCCGAGGGTTTCTTCTCTTGGAAAAGCTTGAGAGCTTGTTCCACCTCTTCCTCTCTATTTCGTCTTGACTTCTAATCTTTTCTTCTCTACGCAAGTTCCACTTCACTTGTATCCTTCTTCTTGAGCTATTGGAAGATGTTTGTTGGCTGATTTGGAGACATTTGCAGGAGTTTGGTTGGACGTTGGATCATTTTTGCTGTGGTGGACCCTTGGTTTGCAAGCCTAAGCACTTTATCATATTTTTCCTACTTCTCGTTGCGTGTGAGGAAACTGCTTGCCGGTTGTTCTGAGGATTGTCTTTTTATTTTATAATTTTGTTTCGTTTGATTCGACTTTTCGTTTGTTTTGGTGTTTGTTTGGAGTTTTGCAATCTAGATTGAATCGAGTTGGTTTTCATTTGTCCTAGTGTTCTCCTATTTGACTTTTCTTTCTAGTTTGCCTGCATCAAGGATACAAAATTGAAATTTGTTGGATATGCTCTAGAGCATAATATGAATTTGTACGCCTAGAATACATTTTCCCAAACCTCCTGTTATCTATAATAGCTTTGTCCTTAGTTCCCTGGATTTGATTTTAGTTGTCTGTGGATTGATTTGAGGTGGAGCTAGAAGGTCAAGAGGGAAAAGCTCACTTTCCTCATCTTCCTCAATTTCTCACTTTCCTCATCTTCCTCAATTTCAGTCTCCCACTGAAGATGAAGTTTGGTGAAATAGGGTTTTATTCATCAAAGATAATGTCAACATATACAAGAGTTTTTTTTTATTGATGGATGATAACACTTATAATTTTTGGGTGGAGGAATATCTAACAAAGATACATTTGATGCTCTTGGATCAAATTTTTCTCTATTTTGGCTATGAATGTAAACATAAGTAGTGCACCTAAAGATTCTGGTTGTAAGGTTATTATGAGTTCAGAATTTGGGGTAAAAAGAAGATAGAATGTCTATTAGTGTTTTTAGTCTCTAGGTTTTTAAAGGTAGTCGGTTTATGAGATATATGGCAGTTAGAAGGGCTTCCCCCAATAAGATTTGGGTACAGTGTGGTGGAATAAAAGTGCACGGGTGGAGGCTAGAAGGTGACTATTTTTCTTTTCTACAATTCGATTTTTTTGTAGGGTGTGAATACAAGAAGACTTATGAATGATATATTCATTTTGAAAGTACGAGGATAGGGTTTGGTTAAAGCTATCTTTAACATTGTCTGAACGAAATTTTTTTTTTTTTATACCGAATTGGTTCTGGATCATGGTATGAAAAATGGTGAGGATAGTGCTTACATGAGATTTGTTTTAAAGGAGAAAGATCCAAGAGACTCAAGTGCAGTCATCAATAAAGGATACAAACCATCGAGCTTCTGAGATGTTAGAAAATTTTTAGGGTCTCCAATTATTACTATGAATAAGGTGAAAGGGAGTATTACATCCCTTATGTTTGTTTGGAAAAGAAACCCATTTATGCTTGGCTAACTCATATATTTCACAATGAAAAAAAATTCATTTTTCAACTTATAAAAAAGTTTGAAGTATATATTTTTAAAACACCAAAAGATGGATGTCCTAATCTAAAATGGGGAAGCCAAATAGTAGATTTTTTATCAAATATGGATAACATAGATTAACCATTATTAATAATATTAGATTCATTCAGGTCTTCTAAGTAGTATAGTCCATCCTCCTCCTTAAAAAGTCCAATCTTTTTCCCGATCTTTGGTCCTAAAATAAGCATCAAGTAGGGTTAAATAAGACTTGATAATTATGGTCGCAGGTAAGGTTTTGTATGGAGATTAGGTTTGTGGATAATTGAGGTACGTGGAGCACACTTTTTAGAGTGAGGGAGGGAGATAAGGTTATGTCTCCTTGGCTTACTACTGTGGTAAGAGAACTATCAACTGATGAAGTGGATAGTAGAGTGTGTCATGTAATTTGTGGTTCCTGAGTCAATGATCCATAATCTTTTCAAATAATTTCTAGAGGCACTTAATCCAATGTTTATAGAAAACTTATCTGAAAGTGCTAGAGAAGAAGATGCAGGTGGTTTTTATAGGGATATCAGAAATTTTAGTTTATGAGTATCTTCTTTATTGAGATCTCTGAAGCTGGATTGCGTTTCTAGGTTAGCCTGATTTGTTGTAGTGTTGGTTTTTGATGTGCACTTTTGTCCACTTCTTTGATTCCCCTCCTTATATATATATATATATAGTGTGTCAATTCCTATTTTTAAGAATAAAGGTGATGCAGAAGATTGTGCGAATTATAGAAGAATTAAGTGCATGTTGAAATCCAACCGTTCCCTGTGCAAAGGATCCAATGGACACAAAGATCAATCATTGGGATGCTCTCATGGATCATGCCATACTGAAGGAACGAATTTAGGAAAGATTTTTATGTATTAAATATGTAATCTTTATTTCCGCATTTAGATATCTTGTATAGATCTATAAATAGGGAAGATTGTAATGAATAAAGACAAGCTTTTTCCCTCTCGTACCTCTCAAATTAACATGGTATCAGAGCGTCGGAGGGGTTCAAGAGGAAAAACCTTCGTGAAGAAAGGCCTTCATTGCCATAGACGGAAAAGTTGTCGAAGGAGCGTAGACGAACGGCCACGAAGGAGCCAAAGAAGCCTCCTGCGAAGCAGCAAACCCGATCCACAGGAAGGGAAGATCGTCGAAGGAGAGGAGCATAGTTGAGCATCCCGATCCGACAGGAAGGAAAGATCGTCGAAGGAGAGGAGCCTAGTCGAGCATCTCGATCTGACAGGAAGGGAAGATTGTCGAAGGAGCGTTCCAATCCAACCAAGAAGCATCCTGCGAACCAAGGGAGCCGAGCAGCTCCCTGCGTGCCTGCCCTAAGCGACCCGGTCCGACTCCTTTTAAGAGTCGGCGGCCCGGTTTGTTTATTAAATCGGGAAGGAAAAAAAAAAAAAAATAAAAAAAATCGACCTTCATTGTCGGACAGAAAAAAAAAAAATCTTTTTTAGTGAAAAAGGAGAGAAAATCTTTATCATCGACCTTTATTGTCGACAAGAGAAATTTTCTCCGTGAAGCCTTCATTGCTGAATTTCAAAGGAATACAAAGTTCCCACCACTGGCCTTCATTGCTGGAATTATGAGAAATAAAGGTTCCCACTACCGGCCTTCATTGTTGGAATTATGAGAAATAAAAGTTCCCACTACCGGCCTTTATTGCTGGAATTATGAGAAATACAGGTTCCCACAACCGACCTTAATTGTCGGAATTTTGAGGATAGTTTTCCATCATCGGCCTTCATTGCCGGCTTTCTCTGGTGGTTGATATCCTATCCATAACCAATGCAGCTCTACATCTGAGCGAGTAATTGCAAGCTGGTCTCCAACTTGAGGGGGACTGTCAAAATCTCAGTCATCCCTTAGCATTTGATCTCACGGTCAGGATGAGAATCCGTGGGAGGCTCACTTGGATCACGCCAATATCCTTCTATATTTGGGTAGCTGAATTAGGAAGGATTATATTGAGGCAATTATGTATCAATTAGAAGTTATTTATTTCTTTATTAAGACATCTTGTATAGATCTATAAGTAGGGATAATTTTGTATAATAAGTAGAAGGTATTTTTACCCTTCTCAAATTCTATGAATTCTAACAGTAACTAATATAATAGTTAGTTTCTCTTATGTCTTCGTCTAGTTTCTAGTTAATTTGGGTCAACGCCTGGTCAAGTGGCAAGCCTATATCTAGCTTATTTATTTATAAATAAAAGATGCATATCTCTAGTTGCATGCATATGATTTTTCAAGTAATAAACAGTTTACTAATGATTTCTATTTGGTAGTTGATCTTGTAGTTAATGCTAAATGAATTGAAGGGAAGAGACATAAAAGAGACGGAGAGAGTGGTGTGAGAAGGGGTGATGGAAGAAAATAACTATTGTCTTAAAGAGAAAATATCCTGAAATTTTATTCTATATTCAATAACTCACAATCAGGTGCCCTAATATAATATTTGAACCTCTTATGTAGACTCAAGACTACCTATTCATTCATAAAATGCATAAAGACTATTAAGAAAGAAATTAATATTTGAAACATTTTAAAAATATATTTAAAACTAAATGGAGGTATCTAACACATTATAATTATGCTAATAATTAATTAGAATACAAATAAAGGGGAACAAAAAAAAAAAGATTGTTACTAAATACTAAATGAACTTGCACGACATTTATTCCCTTGGATTATAAAAGCTCTACTCTATAGAGTTAAAATGTTGTTTCTTGCCAGAAGAAGATCTTGAGTTCTTCAATTGTACTATGGTGTTGGCGTGATCCATCTCAAAGAGGAGAGACGATATGAAGGCCATTCTAAAGATGAGGTAATGAATAAAAAATCTATCCTAAAGAAAAGAGACAAAGGAGAAGAACATCACTATATCTGCAATATTAGTAAAAGACGGTCTTCATCCATCATCAATAACATGATCAGCTATGAAAGGATATTTGGAAGCCTTTTGATGCCTTTATAGAAGACGTGCAAGGAAAGGGGGCATGTGACTGTTTTGTCATTGTTGTAGATCTCGATCAATTTACATATGGTAGTAAGGGCACAACTGAGCATGTGTTGTGTGCTTGGGTTAGAATTTGTGAGCAAGGAGGGTTTGTTTAAAGTCACATGCATGATTAGAGAGCTGTTGCAGGCATGGGCATGTAGAGCATTATGGTGTGATTCTGACAATGTAGCAATAGGCTTGAGGTTATGTGTTAGGGAAGAATGAGAGTGGACAATTTTGATGGATTATCATTCCACCCATCGTGATTGGGATCATTAATGAGACATGCACGCTTGATTGATAGATAGGGTTTAGTGAGAACCCTTGGAGTATCGTTGGGGGGCATGGAAGCTTATGCAAGCTTTGGCAATGCGATCACGAAGCTTGCTTGGGTGGTTGTGTGGCCGAGAGGTTGATCAATTTGCTGGGGTAAGGTTTTGAATGTTAAGGTGGAGAGGGTGGTCAACTTTGGCTTCAAAGACTAATATATGAGCGTATGGGTGGGTGAAAGAGATTGATTTAGATGCAATGGGATGCAAATGCTCTAAGATACCAAATAATGAAGCGAAGAGGATCAAAAGAAATGGAGGCAGAGAGAGAGAAACATGCGAAGTGGAGATAGAGCTGAATAGCATAGGCTTAAAGAGAAAATATCCCAAAAGTTTGTTCAATATTCAATAACTCACCATCAAGCGCCCTAATGCAAGATTGGAACCCTTTATCTCGACTCACGACAACAAATACCTAAAATACATATTGACTATTATGAAAAAAATGTCCTTATTGTATATATGTAATGTGTACAGCCTGTTTAGAACTAAATGGACATATCTGATATCTACTAATTAATTAGAATATAAATAAAGACAATCACAAAAATAGTCTTGTGACTTAATATTAAATATTAAAGGAAATTGTACTGCATCAAAATGGCTGCTAACTAGATGCATCATTTAAAGATTGCCTTGAGAAAGTTGTTTAGAAATACTGCCGGTTCCTGAATTTTGGGCCTCCACAATTTTCTGAAGTCATGTAAGTTCTGTTGTTATGCTTTGTTATATATAGGTTCTTATTGAAGACTGCTATTCGAGGCCTCATTGATAGCACATGTAAGGACTAAAATATGCACCAATTTCAATTGCCTCTGGGGCCCTATATACTATGGGCTCTAATTGCTTTTTGGGGCTCAGCGTTAATTTTCTTTTACTTTTATATTGTGTTGTATTTTGGTCCTTGCTTTCGATATTGTTTAATGGCACTTTTAAAAACAGCGGTCAAGCCTGCATCCCAGCATAAAAGTGGAGAGACTTATATGCTTTAGAAACTGTGAACCCAAATTCAGTTAAACCTAAGAAATATTGTTGCTTTTAAATCTTCTTCCTTGTCTAATGTTATGTTTTTATATCTAATCTTTAAAAAAAATATTACACTGTTATGATGTATTTCATTTCCTTGTGAATCTTATGTTAAGCTGAGTTTAAGACGTCATTTGGGACGGCCTTTTCACTGCTTTTTAAAGCGGTTTTTTAGCATAAAAATTTTAATTTTTTACTAGAAAACTACTTTAAAAATCAATAAAAAAGCCGTCCTAAACGAAGCCTAAATCTAGTTTATGCAAGGGCATGGTACTGCAATGGTTCATTCATCCATTTCTTTGACTGCCCTTCTTTAAACGCATGTACCTCTGCTTGAATATTGAAATCTAGGAGCTCTTCTGCTTGATTCAATTCCTATTGTGCTACTTATTTCTCCAACGAACTAACATTTTTCATGCTCATTTAAACACCATCCAAATCTTTTTTTCCAGCTGAAACTGTCATCTATCGAATATTCTACTATGTGAATAGATCGGGTAATGGTCATCTAACCCTTAGAGAGCTTAAGCGTGGAAATCTAATTGCTGCTATGCAACATGCTGATGAGGAAGAGGACATCAACATGGTTTTGAGGTGAGAAATCAATTAACAGATTCCTAAAATTTGTTATATCCGAAAGGAAGCTCCATGAGGAATATACTTTCTGTTGCCCCCCTTTACTAAATTTCTGATATGCTATTTTAGTGGTTCATGCTGCTTTTGATGTTCTAGTCATTAATGTATTTGGTCTTATGTTGAAGAGAAATATTAATATGGTTCCATAGATTTCCAGCTATTGTGATCTGATGATGTTGAATCGTTGTTAATGTTTACATTATCATAGAGACTTTATAGTTATGACCATGTTAATCCTTAAATTAACTCTTTCTTAGTAATAGTCCAACCAGCTCAAAATCTTGACCATCCAATTATTTTCTGGAGCATGAAACATCAAATATTTGCCTCTAAGCAAAGATTTAAAAATTCAAATAAAAAGTTCCAACGGTAGTAACAACTTTATCCTACAAACTTCACATCTTCTCAATTGGACGTTGCCAATCTAACCTTCTGAAAACAAAATCTATTGATAAACAGTTTTCAGAGTTCCCAACGGATTAATCTCTCCCTATGGATTTAACTCTTCTGAATATTTTAAATACCTGAAACCCTGTAGGAAACGTTCCACTTTAACTACTCCCAATGATAAGAAACGGCTGCTTACAATCTCTAAGTGAACGGAACTTTATTACATGAGCAGTCATATCTAAATTAGTAATAGTGCAGCGACAAATAATTACCTAGACCATGGTTGGAATTGTTTTGCTTTTGTTTTTATTTTGTTTAACTTCTTATTTTTTAAATTTCACTTGAAGAAAACACAGGTTTGGGTTATCTCCTTATTTTCTATTTGCAAAACAAGAATATAAAATAAGTTTGCAACTAAAATTGAAAACCTAATTAATTTATAAGTAATTATCAATTCAGCCTATTTAAAATTTAATTAATCTCAAGTATACATTATCCGATTAAATATCATTTAAACCTTAATTAAATTAACATATCACCATAAACACTAATTAATAATAACTTATTAGTTTAGTTAATATTTTAATTAGTTATATAAAATTAATTAGTAAGACTTATTTTTTAATTACTCTTTTAATTATAACCACCTTAGATTATTATCTTCATTGAAATCCTAATTAATATATAATACCCTTTTACTTTTATGTTGTGTTGTATTTTGGTCCTTACTTTCGATATTGGTTAATGGCACTTTTAAAAAGAGCGGTCAAGCCTGCATCCCAGAATAAAAGTGGAGAGACTTCTATACTTTAGAAACTGTGAACCCAAATTCAATTAAACCTAAGAAATATTGTTGCTTTTAAATCTTCTTCCTTGTCTAATGTTATGTTTTTATATCTAATCTTAAAAAAAAAATATTACTGTTATGATGTATTTAATTTCCTTGTGAATCTTATGTTAAGCTGAGTTTAAGACTTTATTTGGGATGGCTTTTTTACTGCTTCTTAAAGTGACTTTTAGTATAAAAATTTTAATTTTTTATTATAAAGACGCTTTAAGAAGCAATAAAAAAGCCGTCCTAAACGAAGCCTAAATCTAGTTTATGCAAGGGCATGGTACTGCAATGGTTCATTCATCCATATTGTTTGACTGCCCTTCTTTAAACGCTTGTACCTCTGCTTGAATATTGAAATCTAGGAGCTCTTCTGCTTGATTCAGTTCCTATTGTGCTACTTATTTCTCCAACGAACTAACATTTTTCATGCTCATTTAAACACGATCCAAATCTTTTTTCCAGCTGAAACTGTCATCTATCGAATATTCTACTATGTGAATAGATCGGGTAATGGTCATCTAACCCTTAGAGAGCTTAAGCGTGGAAATCTAATTGCTGCTATGCAACATGCTGATGAGGAAGAGGACATCAACATGGTTTTGAGGTGAGAAATCAATTAACAGATTCCTAAAATTTGTTATATCCGAAAGGAAGCTCCATGAGGAATATACTTTCTGTTGCCCCCCTTCACTAAATTTCTGATATGCTATTTTAGTGGTTCATGCTGCTTTTGATGTTCTATTCATAAATGTATTTGGTCTTATGTTGAAGAGAAATATTAATATGGTTCCATAGATTTCCAGCTATTGTGATCTGATAATGTTGAATCGTTGTTAATGTTTACATTATCATAGAGACTTTATAGTTATGACCATGTTAATCCTTAAATTAACTCTTCTTAGTAGTAGCCCAACCAGCTCAAAATCTTGACCATCCAATTTTTTTTCTGAGCATGAAACATCAAATATTCACCTCTAAGCAAAGATTTAAAAATTCAAATAAAAAGTTCCAACGGTAGTAACAACTTTAACCTACAAACTTCACATCTTCTCAATTGGATGTTGCCAATCTAACCCTACTGAAAATAAAATATATTGATAAACAGTTTTCATAGTTCCCAACGGATTAATCTCTCCCTATGGATTTAACTCTTCTGAATATTTTAAATTCCTGAACCCCAGTTGGTAACGTTCCACTTTAACTACTCCCAATGATAAGAAACGGCTGCTTACAATCTCTAAGTGAACGGAACTTTATTACATGAGCAGTCATATCTAAATTAGTAATAGTGCAGGGAAAAATAATTACCTAGACCATGGTTGGAATTGTTTTGCTTTCGTTTTTATTTTGTTTAACTTCTTATTTTTTGAATTTTCGCTTGAAACAAACACACGTTTGGGTTATCTCCTTATTTTCTATATGCAAAACTAGAATATAAATTAAGTTTGCAACTAAACTTAAAAACCTAATTAATTTATAAGTAATTATCAATTCAGCCTATTTAAAATTGAATTAATCTCAAGTATAAATAATCCGATTAAATATCATTTAAACCTTAATTAAATTAACATATCACCATAAGCACTAATTAATAATAACTTATTAGTTTAGTTAATATTTTAATTAGTTATATAAAATTAATTAGTAAGACTTATTTTTTAATTACTCTTTTAATTATAACCACCTTAGATTATTATCTTCATTAAAATCCTAATTAATATATAATACCATAATAAATATTTATTTATTGTTTATAATTTGTAGTTAATTATCCTATGTATAATAAACATAATTCTAACAAATAAAGCTTTAATAGTGTTAATAGAACCCAAATTAATCCCTAATTAACCTAAGTAAATAGCTAATTATTGTTTTCTTTGATCAATTATCAACTTAATTATCATAATTAATATGATTAAAATATTCATGAGCTTAATTTAAACCTTAATTGATCTTTAATTAGATTAAATGGCACACTGTTTTTAATTACTATTATTAATTAATTAATTATAACTTGGTTGATTATCATAATTTAATAATGCTAAAATCTTAATAATAGTAAAATTTAACTACCATTTGAATATCTAATTAATTAATTAATTATCTTAAAACTTGGTGGTCTTATTCAAAACCCTAATTAATTTCTAATTACCCTCAATGCATGCATGATAATAAATAATTTTAACTACCATTTGAATATCTCTGTATTTTGCTACCTCCAACTTTCTTAATTTTTGTCCTTTATTACTTATTAGCTATAAATTAGACACTTGAGGCATATTTAAATCATTGAACATTTAGTATTGCAATAAGAATTTCAAAATTTTTTAATTTTTATATTTGTGCTGATTGGATGTATTTTCTTCAAGTGTTTCACAAGTATTAATGGCTACTTTTGGGGTGAGTCTCATTGTACTGGCGTGGGCGTTGGTTTTTCCTTTTTTTCATGTTTAATTTAACATTGGTTTTGTGTGGGTGACTGAGAGTTGGCAACTGTGATACAGGTCAAATTCTTTTTTTCTGGTGTGAAACTTAATTATTGCTGAAATTTTATATCCGCTCTTTGTTTTTGCTTGAAATTTAAAATTTAGTAAATATTAAATTATTATTTACATTGAAAGAAGTGTGTTCCCTTTTTTTAATGTTAACAGTGAATGGTTTTCATCTTAGTTAAAAAAAATTGATCACTTGTGGATTTTGATTTTTGTGTTTTTATTGTGCATCTTATTTTATGTAGTAGTAGTAATTCTAGAGGCTTAGACCCTTAACCATCCTACATTTGAGGACTAAGGCTTCGTTTGGGACGCCTTTCTTTCTACTTCTTAAAGCAGCTTTCTAGGTACTAGAAAACTGTTTAAAGAAGAAGTAAGAAAGTCGTTCCAAACGAAGCCTAAATGTTTCATTTGCGTTGCTTTATAGGTTTTTATATGAAACTCATTTGCACTTAAACTCCTTTCTTCTCTATTTAGTCAAAGAGAAATCTGTGGCTGCTGTTCATTCCTTCCATCAACTATCTGAAAAATCTATGTGGGGATTGGTGTCATCAGTGTGAATATTCAAGAACCATTACTACCTAAGAATCGTTATTTTTTCACCACTCTTCCTTTCCATGTCATGGCTCAGCCTGCAGTATCTCGGGCTATTGTGGGTGGTGAAATGTTCATCTTAGTTGGTGATTCACTGTGGGCTCCGAAAATTCGGCCCCGGCCTCCGCTCGCTCTTTCTTTATTCGGCGAGGGAGTTTTAACG
This sequence comes from Dendrobium catenatum, assembly GCF_001605985.2. Taxonomy (NCBI): domain Eukaryota; kingdom Viridiplantae; phylum Streptophyta; class Magnoliopsida; order Asparagales; family Orchidaceae; genus Dendrobium; species Dendrobium catenatum. Next base: position 420,989 of record NW_021318648.1, read on the forward strand.
AACTAAGTTCCGAGGTAAATTTTGGAAGGCAGATGGGTTTGTAGATAAGACACTACCCAGAGATTTCGCCCTCATTTGCGAGGACTTTATGATCTGAGTTCTGGTTTCCTATAGGCGCAAGCCCCTATAGTTAATTACCTCTCTCGATAATGAGAGAGAACTTTCGATTAAGGCTAGTCGTCGATCAGATATGTATAGAAATACATGTTATCTGGCATATAGTAGCAGCAATGGGTTTGGATTTTGATATTGGTAGAAATTGGATTTGGGTTTGTGAATTTGGGAAGTCTGGATATTTGGAAGATTTGGTATTTAAAATAGAAATTTTCACCATCTAGCACTTAAAGCGGATGGTGGGGGAATGGATGATGGACCCGATCAAGATCCCATGGTTCCGTCATCCCGGGCCATCATGGTCCCTGGTCTACTTAGTCAGAGGAGGTAGTCGACCCAACCTGACAGAAGGATCCTTGTCGGCAGCCATGGGTTGCTTCGTCCAAGGGGACCTTGTAGACCGGGGTTGATGTTTGTCTAAGGGGACAAATTTAAATCCACCTTAGCTAACAGAGGGCTTTGTGCCCTATCGATCATATCCTATTGATTCATATCTCAAGGATTTAACGCCATTAAGGAGCGTATTGGCTCTGGCCATAACCGCTATCTGTGGTGCCATTTGGCGGCAAAACCACTCGGTTCAGAGGGCCCCGGGTCATAACCGTTTACCTGCAGTGCCATTTAGCGGCGAAACTGCCGGTTAGAGGACACGTACCACGCCCTTACTGGCAAGAGATTGTTTGAGAATGGATCCTAGTGATATTTTCGACTAGGCATTTCGCTCTTTGTGAGCTAGAGTTTATTTAAATTTGTCCGCCTCGACAAACTGTTGCGGAGGGCGGATGGATTTTGCTTTAACTGCGTTGATGGATTTATTTCAATTTTAAATATTTTGAATTTTGGATTTTTGGACTTTTTGAGTGGCATTTGAAAGTATTTGAAATTAACCCCTCCGGTTGAGATCTTCT